>NC_090653.1:215394338-215679338 GCF_040937935.1 Hyperolius riggenbachi
GGGCATCTCAGAAAAATTAAACCTTTTTTTTTTTAATGGTTTGTTGGTTTTGTTTGTACAACCAATTACACAGATATATAGCTATTGTTTGACGTAATAGCTGGTGGCAGAGTGGCAGCAGAATGTAATTCTGTGTACCCTGGCAGTGGGAAACACAGACAGACAGCAGAAGGGCAGTACACAGCAGCCCACTGTAGGTGTAAAATGTGTGGCTGCAGGCGACGTAATAGTCAAAGTGAACCAGGCTGGCTTAGTGAGCAGGAGCCAGGAGGTGGTAAAGGGTGGTAAGGCACATTAACGATGGTTCTTAGCCAGTTCATGTCCCCCTCTCGCCGACAACAGGGGCCAGGAACTCGCCTTCCACCCACGCCTGGTTCATCTTGAGAAACGTCAGTCTGTCCACAGACTTGTGAGACAGACGTGAGCGTTTCTCGGTGACCACGCCACCAGCTGCACTGAAGCAGCGCTCGGACAGCACGCTGGAAGGGGGGCAGGACAGCACTTCCAGGGCGTACTGCGCCAGCTCGCTCCAGATCTCCAGGCGCTTGACCCAATACTCCATGGGATCAACAGGGGCATCGCTGTCAAGCCCGCTGTAGGACCCCATGTAGTCAGCCACCATGCGGGTCAGGCGCTGGCTGTGACCGGAGGAGGATGCTGCTGCATCATGCACCTCCTCTCTAGTCACTGCTGCCCGAGCCTCTACAGTCCTGTAGAGCTCGTGGCTGAGAGACAGCAGGTCTGTGGGGCGCTTGCTGCTGGATGCAGGCACCTGCTGCTGCCTCTGTGCTGGCTGCTGGACAGTGGGGGTGGAAGGCTGGGGGAAGGCTTCCTCCAAGCGCTCAACAAGGGCCTGCTGCAAGCTCCTTATTTGTTGCGCTGGGTCTCCTCCTGCAGGCGGCAGGAACTGGCTCAACTTCCCCTTGAGGCGTGGGTCCAACATCATGCTGATCCAGATGTCCTCCCTCTGCTTCATCTGGATCACCCTGGGGTCCTTGCGCAGGCACGCCAGCATGTGCGCTGCCATTGGGAAGAGGCGGGCCACGTGTGCTAGCACATCGGCGGCAGTGCTGTCCTCCTCATCCTCCTCCTCTGCCGCCTCATCCTCTCTCCACCCCCGCACCAACTCAGCTGCGCTGTGCTGATCCCCCTCATCAGCAGCAAGGTCAGGGACCTCCACCAAGTCCTCCTCCTCCTCCCCCTCAGAGGTGGACTGTGCAGCTGCTTGCCGCTCCTGCTGGTCCAAGGCTGCCGCTCCCTGTTCCAGCAAAGCATCGAGGGCCCTGTTCAGCAGACAAACCAGGGGCACCCACTCGCAGACCATAGCATGGTCCCTGCTCACCATGTTAGTGGCCTGCAGAAAGGGAGCCAGCACTAAGCACACCTGCTGCATGTGCCTCCAGTCATCATCGGGGACGATGGACGGGATCAGGGCAAGGTACTGGTTGACAGCGTGCTTCTGTTCAACCAGACGCTCCAACATCGCCAGGGTGGAGTTCCAGCGAGTCGGAACGTCAAGGATCAGCCGATGGCATGGCAGCTCCAGCTCCTTTTGCACGTCTTCCAGGCTCGCACAGGCTGCAGCCGAGCGCCGGAAGTGACGCACAACGTTCCTTGCCGTTTCCAGCAGTTCGCCCATCCCCTGGTAGGTGCGCAAGAACTTTTGCACCACCAGGTTCAGCACGTGGGCAAGACAGGGGATGTGGGTCAGGTTTCCCCTGTCTATTGCGGCAACCAGATTGGCCCCATTGTCGGCCACCACCTCTCCGACTCTGAGGCCTCTGGGGGTCAGCCAAATCCTCTCCTGCTCCTGGAGTTTGGCCAACACATGGGTTGCCGTCAGCTTGGTCTTCCCAAGGCTGACCAAGTGCAGCAGCGCTTGGCAGTGGCGGGCCTTCACGCTGCTGCTGAGGCGGGGGGTTTGGCCAGGTGTGCCGGAGGATGGCAGAGGATCGGAGGAACCTGCTGCAGTTCCCCTGACCCTGCGGGGGGGCACCACCCACTGTGTTGCTGCTGCTGTGCCCGCTGCTGCTCTCCCATCCTCACCCCCTTCCACCAAGCTGACCCAGTGGACAGTGAAAGACAGGTAGCGGCCTGTCCCGAAGCGGCTGCTCCAGGAGTCCATGGTGACGTGGACCCTTTCACCAACCGCGTGCTCCAGCCCTCGCTCCACATTGGCCATCACAAAGCGGTGCAGTGCAGGAATGGCCTTGCGGGCGAAGAAGTGTCTGCTGGGGAGCTGCCAGTCAAGCAAGCAGCGCACGCATGTCGCTCCCCTCCTGCACAAGCGTGTTTGGCAGGAGTTGGGAGCACATGGCCCGTGCCAGCAAGCCGTTCAGCTGCCGCACGCGACAGCTGCTGGGAGGCAGAGCCCTAACCACCCCCTGGAAGGACTTGCTCAAAAGGCTCTGGCGTGGCCTTTTGCTGGCACGGGAATCAGCAGACACAGCAGAGGAGGCCACTGAGGACTGGCTGCCAGAACAGGCCTCAGTGTCGGTGGCAGGAGTTGCAGAGGGGGGAGGAGCAGTGCGTTTCCGCACTCCTGCTGGTGCTGCTGGAGGAGCAGGAGGGCGGGTGGCTGCTGTTGCTGCTGCTGCTGCTGCTGAAGGCTGTGCAGTGATGGGTGTGGTGCCACTGCCAGCACCAGATGCCTTCAGCCTCTGGAACTCCTCATGCTGGTGGAAATGTTTCGCAGCAAGGTGGTTGATGAGCGAGCTGGTGCTGAACTTTAAGGGGTCTGCACCTCTGCTCAACTTCCGCTGACAGTGGTTGCAAGTGGCGTACTTGCTGTACACTGTGGGCATGGTGAAAAAACGCCAGATTGGTGACAAAAACGACCCCCTACGGCATGGAACCGCTGCTGCCTGTCTCCCTGTGGTGGTTGGGGGGGGGCTTGGGTGCGGCTGGTGGTGGTACTGGCAGATGCTGCTGCTGCTGAGCCTGAGACACCAGCAGGCTGTGGGACCTGCCTACTGCTGCCAATGCTTGCAATGATGCGCCTCCTTGCAAGGCCCACAAGCGCATCCTCCTCCTCCTCCTCAGAGCTGCTGAGGACGACATCCCCTGGAGGTGGTGGCACCCAGTCTCTGTCTGTCACCGTGTCATCATCAGCCTCCCCCTCCTGAAACATGTCCTGCTGGGATGATGACCCCCCAAACTCCTCTCCTGATGCATGGATGGGCTGCTTGACTGTCGCCACAGTCTTGCTGTCCAATCCCTCATCCCCCAAAGTGCCCATCAGCATCTCCTCCTCCAAATCGCCAACAACAGCAGACAATTGACGCATCATGCCTGGGGTCAAAAGAGTGCTGAGTGACAGGTCGGCGACTGACGGTGAACTGGCCTCCTCCCCAGGCCCTGCTGGGCGGCTGCTGCGAACAGGGGTGGTGGTGGTGGTGGTGAGGGTGGAGGCCTCGGATGCAGAGCTGATGGCGGGCTGCTCATCCTCCGTCATCAGTTGCACCACAGTGTCTGCATCCTTTTCCTCAATGGGACGTTTCCGACCCGGCTGGACGAAAATCGGAGCAGGTGCTACACGCTGCTGCTGCTGCTGTGTCTCTGCAGCGTGAGTTGCAGATGCTCCTGCTGGGCGGCGCCCAAGGCGTCCACGGCCAGTGGCTATGGGAGGAATGTTAGCCACTGACGCTGCTGCGGAACTGTGCATAGTGGCGCGGCCGCGCCCGCGGCTTGCCACAATGCTGCTCCCTCTCCTCCTGATTCCCTTGCTGCCCTTCCCCTTGCCCAAACCGCGCTGGCTGCCACTTCCAGACATCTTCGATGTTTTGGGCGTAAACACAAAAGTTTTTGAAAAGGGCGGGTGAAAAGTGGGGTACTTTAATGGAGTGGGTTGGTGGGTGAGGTGACTGAGTGAGTGTCCCGACTCCCTAGTACAGTAAGTAAGTAGTAACAGTCAGGAAGTACAACTAGCAGTTACAATAATCAGTAGTAATCACAAGGAAATAGAGTGTGTGTACACTACAGACAGTGAGTGCACGCACGCGCAAACACGCGCAGGAGCTGGCCTATGAACAGAGAGTGAGTGAGTGTCCCTAGTACAGTAAGTAAGTAGTAACAGTCAGGAAGTACAACTAGAAGTTACAATAATCAGTAGTAATCACAAGGAAATAGAGTGTGTGTACACTACAGACAGTGAGTGCACGCACGCGCACACACGTGCAGGAGCTAGCCTATGAACAGTGACTGAGTGAGTGTCCCTACTACAGTAAGTAAGTAGTAACTGTCAGGAAGTAGAATTTACAATAATCAATCAGTAATCAGAAGGAAATAGTGTGTGTACAGTACACAGACAGTGAGTGCACACACACACGCAGGAGCTAGTAGCCTATGAACAGTGACAGTGAATGTCCTAGTACAGTTACAGTATATAACTATTCAGAAGGAAATAGAGTGTGTGTACAGTACACAGACAGTGAGTGCACACACACACGCAGGAGCTAGTAGCCTATGAACAGTGACAGTGAGTGTCCTAGTACAGTTACAGTATATAACTATTCAGAAGGAAATAGAGTGTGTGTACACAGACAGTGAGTGCAAGCACACGCAGGAGCTAGCCTATGAACAGTGACAGTCAGTGAGTGTCCTAGTACAGTTACAGTATATAACTATTCAGAAGGAAATAGAGTGTGTGTACACAGACAGTGAGTGCAAGCACACGCAGGAGCTAGTAGCCTATGAACAGTGACAGTCAGTGAGTGTCCTAGTACAGTTACAGTATATAACTATTCAGAAGGAAATAGTGTGTGTACAGTACACAGACAGTGAGTGCACACACACACGCAGGAGCTAGTAGCCTATGAACAGTGACAGTGAGTGTCCTAGTACAGTTACAGTATATAACTATTCAGAAGGAAATAGAGTGTGTGTACACAGACAGTGAGTGCAAGCACACGCAGGAGCTAGCCTATGAACAGTGACAGTCAGTGAGTATCCTAGTACAGTTACAGTATATAACTATTCAGAAGGAAATAGAGTGTGTGTACAGTACACAGACAGTGAGTGCACACACACACACGCAGGAGCTAGTAGCCTATGAACAGTGACAGTGAGTGTCCTAGTACAGTTACAGTATATAACTATTCAGAAGGAAATAGAGTGTGTGTACACAGACAGTGAGTGCAAGCACACGCAGGAGCTAGCCTATGAACAGTGACAGTCAGTGAGTGTCCTAGTACAGTTACAGTATATAACTATTCAGAAGGAAATAGAGTGTGTGTACAGTACACAGACAGTGAGTGCACACACACACGCAGGAGCTAGTAGCCTATGAACAGTGACAGTGAGTGTCCCAGTACAGTTACAGTATATAACTATTCAGAAGGAAATAGAGTGTGTGTACACAGACAGTGAGTGCAAGCACACGCAGGAGCTAGCCTATGAACAGTGACAGTCAGTGAGTGTCCTAGTACAGTTACAGTATATAACTATTCAGAAGGAAATAGAGTGTGTGTACACAGACAGTGAGTGCAAGCACACGCAGGAGCTAGCCTATGAACAGTGACAGTCAGTGAGTGTCCTAGTACAGTTACAGTATATAACTATTCAGAAGGAAATAGAGTGTGTGTACACAGACAGTGAGTGCAAGCACACGCAGGAGCTAGCCTATGAACAGTGACAGTCAGTGAGTGTCCTAGTACAGTTACAGTATATAACTACAATACAAAATATAATCACTAAGTAGTAAAGGACAGCAGAAATACTGTCTAATACTATCTAATACTGTCTCAGACCTGGTGCACACCAAAACCCGCTAGCAGATCCGCAAAATGCTAGCAGATTTTGAAACGCTTTTTCTTCTTTTTCTGTAGCGTTTCAGCTAGCGTTTTGCGGTTTTGTCTAGCGGTTTTGGTGTAGTAGATTTCCTGTATTGTTACAGTAAAGCTGTTACTGAACAGCTACTGTAACAAAAAACGCCTGGCAAACCGCTCTGAAGTGCCGTTTTTCAGAGCGGTTTGCGTTTTCCCTATACTTAACATTGAGGCAGAAACGCATCCACAATCCAAAAAATGCCTCACCCAGGCATTTTTCGTTTCTGCAAAATGCCTCCCGCTCTGGTGTGCACCAGCCCATTGAGATACATTGACCAAGCAGATCCGCAGCCGCAAGCGGATCTGAAAACGCCCAAAAAGCCGCTCGGTGTGCACCAGCCCTAATACTGTCTAATACTAATTAGAAATAAACTAACAGTGGACAGGAGGACAGCTGCCCACACAGGCAGGCCCTGAGGCCTAAAGCTGTAAGCCTGCAGCAGCAGCTGGCCTGTCTCTATGTAACACAAAAGCTAACTAAAATACAATGTCTATCTAACTAACAACAATATAGGTGTGTATAGGAGGTGTATGTGAGCAAAAACGCTAGGTAAATGACCACAATAGAGCTCTTGCTAAGCCAAAGCACAAAGGAGCAACTCTCTCTCTATGCAAGTCTCAGGCAAGGACGGAGAAATGGAACATGTAAAAGAGATATTGGTTCGCACACTTGTGAGAAAAAGATGAGTGTGCTAGGGTCAAACCATATAATACTGTATGAAGAAAACAGAGGCCCTGGAACAAGCACCACTCAAAGCTCCATGATAACAATTAACACATGATCTTTATTATACATGATCAGTCACCAAGGAATACACCTAACAATAACTCTAAAAACCATGATAAAACATCCCATAAAAATCTCCATGCTGATTAATATTCCTTGCCATATGAATGTATCATTAATAGAAAAAATCCACAGGACAGCAGTTTCTAAATAGAAGCCGCTGCCTGTGAGAACCCGGGTTCAATATTGCAGTGCTATGACTTTAAGAGACACACCTCATGATAAAACTAGTGATAAAAAAGTGGCAAAAAGTATGTAACTGTTGACATGAATAACCAACATATGTTTTTGTGGTCCACTCTGTGGACAAGGTGCTATATAGTGCAAAAAATACCTGAAAAAAAACATATACATATATCACACACAAACATGAATAAATGTGCAAATAACTCCTAATGATATTTGACAGTGCAGCAGCCCACAAATATGTGCATAGATAAAGAGTGTAATAGGGCAATACTTAGCCAAGTTGCAAATAGAGGCAAGCGTGCAGCAGGAGAGACGGAGGATCCCCTCAAAGCTACCCCACTAGTTACGCGGGCGCAACCCCGCTTTATCAAGGAGAGGAGGAACCGTGAACGGTTCCTCCTCTCCTTGATAAAGCGGGGTTGCGCCCGCGTAACTAGTGGGGTAGCTTTGAGGGGATCCTCCGTCTCTCCTGCTGCACGCTTGCCTCTATTTGCAACTTGGCTAAGTATTGCCCTATTACACTCTTTATCTATGCACATATTTGTGGGCTGCTGCACTGTCAAATATCATTAGGAGTTATTTGCACATTTATTCATGTTTGTGTGTGATATATGTATATGTTTTTTTTCAGGTATTTTTTGCACTATATAGCACCTTGTCCACAGAGTGGACCACAAAAACATATGTTGGTTATTCATGTCAACAGTTACATACTTTTTGCCACTTTTTTATCACTAGTTTTATCATGAGGTGTGTCTCTTAAAGTCATAGCACTGCAATATTGAACCCGGGTTCTCACAGGCAGCGGCTTCTATTTAGAAACTGCTGTCCTGTGGATTTTTTCTATTAATGATACATTCATATGGCAAGGAATATTAATCAGCATGGAGATTTTTATGGGATGTTTTATCATGGTTTTTAGAGTTATTGTTAGGTGTATTCCTTGGTGACTGATCATGTATAATAAAGATCATGTGTTAATTGTTATCATGGAGCTTTGAGTGGTGCTTGTTCCAGGGCCTCTGTTTTCTTCATACAGGAGAAACGGAACATGGCGGCCGCTATTTATAGGGTAGGGGCTGGCCAGGGTCCCCCTCTGTGATTGGCTGCCGTCAGAGGGCCTGGGAGCCCTCTGATTGGCTCTAAGGACATCAATCTGGGCTATGACGCTATTCGAGCTCGGTATTCGAGCTCGAATAGCGCCGTTTGCTCGAATAGCTCGAATAGTGAATGGGCTATTTGCGCTTACTCGAATAGCCCATTCGAATAGCTGCAGCTATTCGGAGCTCGAATACCGAGCTCGAATAGCTGAAAAAGAGCTCGAATATTCGAGCTACTCGAATATTCGAGCTCTGCTGAGCACCACTGGATCCAACCTCCCATTTTTGATGCATTTATGTTTGAGGTTTGATTCATTAATGTCTGAGTTAACATTTGCTGCATTGCACATATGTGGGGTAAAGTATGTTCATTTCACATGTGTCAGAGATGCCGTTTACCGCATTGCACGTTTGGTGTATTTCATGTGTTAGAGGTAATGTTTGCTGTATTTCATGTCATGCATTTTGGTCATACCATTGGTCTAGAACCATACAAAATAAACAGGATACAGTTGGGGACATCAAATTTGGAGAAGGACTTATCCGCTGGGCGGATCGTTCAGGAACAGACTTATCAGTCCGCCGACAGTGCGTACGCACGCACTACAGTCTGCTGAAAACCCGCCCAGCGGGAGGTGCCGACTGACCCGTCGTTGGCTGCTGTAGTGCATGTGTACGCACCTTAAGAGTGATTAAGATGCGGAATGCATTGCCACAGGAAGTAGTTATGGCAAATTCTATAGCTGCACTTAAAGGGAATGTCCAAGCAAAATAAAAAAATGAGTTTCACTTACCTCTATATTTCTACCAGCCCCATGCAGCCATCCTGTGCCCTCGTAGTCACTCACTGCTGCTCCAGTCCCCCGCTAGCAGCTTGCCGACTTTGGAGGTCGGCGGGACGCATTGCATACATTTTTACGTATTCCCGCTAGTGCAGGAACATCAACACATACATTTTTACGCGTTACTGGTTCAATGCGTAATGTACGCATTGAACCAGTAACGCGTAAAAATGTATGTGTTAATGTTCCTGTACTAGCTGGAATGCGTAAAAATGTACGCAATGCGTCCCGCCGACCTCCGAGGTCGGCAAGCTGCTAGCGGGGGACTGGAGCAGCAGTGAGTGACTACGAGGGCACAGGATGGCTGCATGGGGCTGGTAGAAGCCCCAGGTAAGTGAAACTCATTTTTTTATTTTGCTTGAACCTTCCCTTTAAAGGAGGCTTAGATGCTTTGCAATGAACGACTTCCATGGCTATAATAACTAGGTAATACCCAGTGGTGTTGATCCAAGGATTTTATCTGATTGCCATTTGGAGTCGGGAAGGAATTTTTTTTTCTTCCTTTTTGGGGCTAATTGGACCATGTCTTGTAATGTTTTTTTTCGCCTTCCTCTGGATCAACAGGGATATGTGAGGGAGCAGGCTGGTGTTGTACTTTTTCTGGTTGAACTAGATGTAACTATGTGTTAGAGGTAATGTTTGCCGCATTGCACATGTTTGCTGTATTTCATGTGTTAGAGGTAACGTTTACCTTTTTTTTAATTTGATGGTCATAGTGGTTGCATTTGCTAATTAGTGGTTATTGCTGCATCGTGTCATTTTGTGTTTGGTAAACGTTGTCTAATTATCCTAAGGGCCGGTTCACACTTTCAATGGATCAAAACAGATCAGTTTTTTTTTTTTTATCTGCTATTTGTTGCACGTTTACAATCTGTTTTAACATATGGTAAAAATGTATCCTTCCTTAGGGGTGTTTATGTTGTTACATTTTTTTTTTTTGTCCAGTAGGAGGGAGGTGGGAGTGGTTGTACTGTACAAAGCAATTTTTAACCATATATGGCCTTGTTAATGTACTTGGGAGGTTTTTGGGAGTAGTTTTGGTAGTTCATAGTACTTCAAGGACTTCCAAGGCCACAATAACAATCTGTTTACTCACCTGGGGCTTCTTTCAGCCCCTAACAGCACTTTCAGTCCCTCGCCGCAGTCGCCAGGTCACCTACCAGCAGGGTAGGTGACTTTTAGGGGCTGGAAGAAGCCCCGGGTAGGTAAACGTACAAGGTGAGCCATTTATATGGATACACCTTAATAAAATGGGAACGGTTGGTGATATTAACTGTTTGTGGCACATTAGTATGTGAGGGGGAAAACTTTTCAAGATGGGTGGTGACCATGGGGGCCATTTTGAAGTTGGCCATTTTGAATCGAGCTTTTGTTTTTTCAATAGGAAGACGGTCATGTGACACATCAAACTTACTGGGAATTTCACAAGAAAAACAATGGTGTGCTTAGCTTTAACGTAACTTTATTCTTTCATGAGTTATTTACAAGTTTCTCTTTGTTTACAGCTATTGACATGTCGCCGAGGTTAACATGTGAGGAGCAGATAGAAATTGTTGATGTCTGGTGAACGCAGTAACCGGGTCATTGCAGCAGATTTCAGTGGAAGACACCCTACGAGACCACCCATCTCCCATGCTACAGTTAGCAAACTGCTTGCTAAGTTTCGTGAAACTGGTTCAGTGTTGGATTTCCCAAAATGTGGACGCATGAAATCTGTCACTAATGAAGAAACATCAGTGACTGTCCTAGCTTCATTCAGCAAGAGCCCACAGCGTAGCACTCGCCGCATGTCACTGGAGAGTGGCATTACATAGGAAAAAAACAAAAGAAAGTACCCAATATAAGCAGCACCAGACCAATCAATTGTATCTCAATATAACGTGTTAACCTCGGCGACATGTCAATAGCTGTAAACAAAGAGAAACTTGTAAATCACTCATGAAAAAATAAAGTTACGTTAAAACTAAGCACACCGTTGTTTTTATTGTGATGTGTCACATGACCCTCTTCCTATTGAAAAAACAAAAGTTGAATTCAAAATGGCCGACTTTAAAATGGCCACCATGGTCCCCACCCATCTTGAAAAGTTTTCCCCCTCACATATACTAATGTGCCACAAACAGGAAGTTAATGTCACTAACCATTCCCATTTTATTAAGGTGTATTCATATAAATGGCCCACCCTGTAGATTGTTTTTTTTTTTGGGGGGGGGGGTGTTGATGCCTGGAGCCTTCTCGTTCCTCCACTGGTGCCTGTGTTCCAGCATTGGATCCCCAGTTAGCAGTCTCAGTTTTTATTCTTTACTGTCCAACTGGCATACGGATTCATACAGATTTTCAGTTTAGTTGACTTCATCAGTCCAAAGTATAAGAATGAACAGGTCTATGCAGTAGGGTTTGAAGGACTCTTGGGACTCTAAAGATACAAGCATGATTTCCTGTAGTGGCCCCAAAGCAGCGCTGTAGTGTAAAGTGCTTTTAGTAGGAAGGCTTGGTTCCATTTAGCCCATTATCTCTCTACAGGTTCAAGTTGATGCCCAGAATTATTTCATCCTGACTATGCCCCCCCCCCCCCCCCCAAAAAAAAAGGAAAAACAGAGAAGAAAAATGAGGGAGACACCTACCAAAGGATGGTGAAAATCCAGCAATGGCGTCACAGGATTTCCTTTTTGCCTGGTTCCTGGGATATTTTGGAGGGTAGCTGCCTTGTCAGTTTATCTCTCAGTGCTGTCTGGGAATGGGGTATGGCACTTGTGCTACTGACTCTTGGTCCTTATGTTATGGTAGAAGGCTGTGGCAATGCTAGCCACATGCTCACCTCTCCCTTTCAGTCCTATGGGAGAGGGAATAGCTCTGTGGGGACATGGCTGAGTGGGCAGGGCCGGATTTTATCTTTTTACTGCCCAAGGCCAACTATCACCATCCCCAAGCCCCCCTCGCCCTGGAAACATGATTGGCAGCAGGGATCAGATTGTAAACTCCTCTGAATACAGTTATACTGGGAATACACAATAAGATTTTTCAGCAGATTTACTGTCTAATCTATTTTCCAATCGTTTTTCCAATCGATTTCCATTCACTTGTATGAGAAATCAATCAGAAAAACTATCAAAAATCAGATCAGACATGTCAGAAATTATCTATAGAACCATCTATCTGCCAAAAAAATTCACGGTGTATTCCCAGCATGAGTGACATGACGGCAGGGATTAGATTGTAAGCTCTTCTTAGTACAGCTAGGGACATGACTCTCCCTCCTTGGTAGTGGTGGGCTGAGGGCAGTGCAAAACCTACCTACCATTGCAATGTAGAATGCACACCTTAGGCCTTATACTGCTGTACCTCCAAGCCTCATGACGTCACTCCCTGCACCCTGGGGATATTGTCTGACCAGCTGGGCTTGAGTTGCGTCCTCTTCATAATTGATAGTGGAAATTCAGGGAGGGTGGAGTCTGACTCTGTGAGCAGTTTACATCGAGGACTTCAAGTTGAGCTGCAGCCAGTCAACATGAGTGAGTTTCCTGCTGCTTTGTATCCACTCCCTGCTTCCAGGCTCCACCATGCTGATTGCTGCTTGCCCGCAAAGTGCCCTGCTGCCTGCATTCCCCACTTCCGCAATGTGCGAGACACTGTCACTTGCCAGGGGGTGCCACAACCATACCCAGCATCAAGCAGATGGGCAGGTCTGGCTCTATCACAACACGTGCAGTGCTTGTTTACTGCAGTGGAGAGTGTGCAGGCTGCAGCAGGCATACATTATTATTATTTATTTTCTTTTTTTTTATTACTACCTTTTTTGACTACTGCACTGCACACACTTTTCAGTCGCCCTAAAAAATGCTGAATTTTTGTTGCCCTAGACCACGGCCTAGGTGGCCTTGCCATAAATCCGGCCCTATGTGTGGGAGTACACAGCAAGGGGAGTCATGGGATGCAGAGCAGGAGAACCCTGAATGTAAATGAATATAGATGAGGATTTGAGGGGTGGGAGGTACAGTTTTTTTCTGTTAGGTTGATGAGTGTGAGTGAGTCCAGGGCAAGACTAGCCTCTTATTATTAAAATGAAGGAAAGATAAAAATCTGCTCACAGCTGCTTGCTCCTTTTTGAAGTTGGCTTTAGTGCAAAATGGATAAAAGCATAAGTAGCACTCAAGTAGCTGACATGTTTCGGTTCAGGCACAATTCTTTATCATAGCTGACAATTAAATGATTATTATTTAGTGTTTATATAGCGCCTTATTCTCCCCTCTGCTTGATAAATTCTTTTCTCCTCATCTGAATTCAGTGCAGTTGCCAATTCTCTCTAAAGCTACGTACACACATGCGACAACGATCGTTCGTTGTGAACGACGAACTAACGAACTTTTAATTGATGAAAGAACGACCAAAGTAAAGTTAGTTTTTAAAAGTGTGTAACGATCTGATCGTAAGAACGAACGTTACATCACATAAAGTAGCTATTGCGCTTGCCCATAAAAATGAAACGTTCCATGGAGAAATAGTGAAATGCGCATGTCAAGCCTAGTACGAACGACCGTTTTCCAACGATGTACTACTTTTGCAAACGATTGTCTTTGGAAAAAATCCGCCAAGCTAGATCGTTCGTTTTTAATGATGTAGCTCGTCAGTCGTTAGACTTAATGGTCGTTGGCTGGTTTTTTTAAAGCGATCGTCGTTTGAAACGATCGGGGAACAATCGTTTCAAACGACTATAGTCGCATGTGTGTACGCACTGTTAGACTGCTCTACTTTGTCCCCTTTTCCACACACCTTCCCTAGGAAATTTTCAGCACGTCTCACTAAACATAAAGTTCTGGATGTTTGGAGAGCACACAACATAAGGTGTAGACAATTCTCACCAACGCCAATCCTATGCCAGGCTAGGTTATATATGTTACGTCCAGAACCCAAAGTCTGGCCACTTCGGGTTCTGGCCAGTCAAAGCTAGAAATGGCCGGCTGAAGCGGCCAGTGTGCGAAACGGGGAATTTTTGCAGACTTTGGCCAGCCAGAACGCATTCTGGCTAGTTGTGGCCAGCCAAGTCCCGAAGTCCCCGCTGCCTGCAGTGCTCACTGCTCCTCACCTTGTATCCCTAGCTGTTCCCCGCCGCCACCTAGCCTTGGCCCGCAGTGGAGCTCCCTCTGCCACCCACGTCCTGGAAGGCCTGGGCACGCCGAGCTCCAAACGGGAGTCACGAAGACAGGGCATCAGGAATACAGCCCCGGCTGGGTCCTTATTGCCAGCTCGCCTCCTCTGCTGTCGTGGAACGGGCACGCTCTGAGCTCTGCGTCCGCGCAGTTGTACCATGTGGTAGAGGCCTGCAGCGGGTCGGATACCCGCGGGTAACCGGAAATGCGGGTCGGTTTCGGGTACCGAAATTGATTTAGGGTGCGGGTAGCAAGTTGCGGGTAGCGGTCTGCGGGTGCGGGTCGCGGGTAGTGAAAGCAAGCATGTTAATTCTGATTGTCTTTTTTTTGCTTCCCAACATTCTGTGATAAATGCTGTAAGTGGAACCAGAATACTTGTTTGCTGCTGCTAATTTTTAATGCCAGAGCAGACTTCTTCCTGCTCTCAACCTGAGAGACTCCCTGTCCCCTCCCTCATACTAGTTTCTACTAGAACAAGCTAACTGGGAACAGTAATACAGCTAAGGGCCTTTTTCCACTAGCTTGCGATTTGCTTCTGATCGCAAATCGCAAGGTACATTAAACTAATGGAAACTGCAGCAGCAATTTCCATTAGTGCGATCCGATTGCAATGCGATTTTGGTCAAAGCGCAATCATTGTCCTGCCGCGTTTTGTATGCGATTGAGCTGGACTATAATGAGTATAGTAGCTCAATCGCAATCGCATGGTGGAAATTGAAACGCGATTGCGATTGGAATCGCAATCGCGATCGCATTTCATAGTGGAAAAGAGCCCTAAGTATGTGTTTTTTTTCATAGCTGGACAGAAGGAACATCCTAGAGCATGCTCAGTTTGCTCAGTTGAAATTAGTGTTGTCCGGATCATGAACGATTCGGATCTTTGATCCGAATCTATTTTTGTGAGTCGAATCATCCGAATCATCAAAATGAGTGATTCGGATCTCAAAAGGGGCGGGGCCAGGAGCGACACGCCCCCTCTCAGCGGGCAGCGGGGTCTTGGAAGCAGAGCAGAGATGGATCGCTGATCGCTCTGTTGGAGGGGACTCAGGGGAGCCAGCCTTGCAGGGACAGGTAGAGGGGACATGGCTGCCACTGCCAGATATGTGTAGAGCACACATACTGGCTGCAATGTGCTGCTCATTATAGGCTGTTTGTTCGGTAGTGCTGCACAGTGAACACATTGGAAACTTTTGGCTCAGCATAGCTCAGTAACTTTGCAGGCACTGTGATTGCAGCGTAATATGATCCTCCTGCACTGGGCACTAAACAGCTGAACTTATCTTTGGGGAATGCTTTCTTTCACTGTGCGACGTTTCCATTCAAGGTATACAGATGAACATGTAGGTGAAATATATGTAAAGCATATGATTGCAGCATGTGGGTATTGTGTGCAAGCAAACATTACTGCTCTCTGCTTCCCTCCTCCCTTCTCTGTCCACTCCCTGCCCTCTGTCCATCTTCTCCCCTTCTCTGTGTGTCCACCCCCCTCCCCTTCTCCTGCCCTGCTAGTCATTTCAACCCCCGAATGCTTCCTTTGTAAAATGATCCGAGATTCGGATCAAAGATCCGGATCTTTTCAATGATCCGATTCGAATCATCCGGATCATTGAAAAGATCCGAACTTCCCATCTCTAGTTGAAATTAAGGGGAGGGCAGGAATGAAAACTGTCTTTCAGTGAATATGGGCTGGGCCTGGGCCTAGAATGTTCTGGGTCTGGGCTGGGCATGTTCTCAAAGCTGAAGGGAGGAGACCCTATCACACTCATGAGCTGGAAAAGAAGCAGAGATGCTTACTGAGAGACTCTCAGAGAATTGTGCAGGGCCAGGCAGCTGCATCCACGGCCATCTAGCTAACACTGGTATGTTTTGCTGCAAATGAGAAGATTCATTCAATACAGGTTTTTATTATCAGACAGGTCAGGTACAAGACAATGGAGCACATTAAAATACATTCTTGCAAGATGGAGGGAAAACTATTGCAAAAGTGGAACAAAATATTGAGCACTGCTCTACTTTCAAACCAATTTTGCAGCTGTTTTTCTTTGTTGTGATAAATCTGCTCTAATTAACTTAGCTTTGCTTCATATTGTTGTACTTTTATGCAATGCTGATTGTCTCATTCAAATGCCATTGTTATTTTGCTGCTGAGGTGTCGTAATGTAAAGTGGCCCATACATTGGTTGATTTCAGTGATCGATTGATTTTATCAAATCGATTGAAAATCGACTGCCTATCGATTGATCTGTGTCCGATTTCGATCGATTTGATCTGACAGGATTGAAAAAAAATGTAGATTTCTTTCCCTACATGTTCTCATACACTTTAAATAGGCATGTGTTGTGGGTAGGGTGGTATAAGCAATTACTTACCTCGCCTTCCTTTCCCCTCTGTCACTTGCCATTCTCCTGCAGCTCTCCTTCAGTAATGTCTGTTCTTTTGGCCGACCCAGGCGATCGCAAAACCCAGGACCCGGACACACTGAGCCATGCATGCACAGTATATCCTTTCTTCTTCCCTGTTCCCATGCTGAATACTACTATACAGGAGCGCATAAGTGTACCAGAGACATAGTAAAAAAAAGTTTTATACATACAGTGGCTTGCAAAAGTATTCGACCCCCTTGAAGTTTTCCACATTTTGTCACATTACTGCCACAAACATGAATCAATTTTATTGGAATTCTACGTAAAAGACCAATACAAAGTGGTGTACATGTGAGAAGTGGAACGAAAATCATACATTATTCGAAACATTTTTTACAAATAAATAACTGCAAAGTGGGGTGTGCGTAATTATTCAGCCCCCGAGTCAATACTTTGTAGAACCACCTTTTGCTGCAATTACAGCTGCCAGTCTTTTAGGGTATGTCTCTACCAGCTTTGCACATCTAGAGACTGAAATCCTTGCCCATTCTTCTTTTCAAAACAGCTCCAGCTCAGTCAGATTAGATGGACAGCGTTTGTGAGCAGCAGTTTTCAGATCTTGCCACAGATTCTTGATTGGATTTAGATCTGGACTTTGAATGGGCCATTCTAACACATGGATATGTTTTGTTTTAAACCATTCCATTGTTGCCCTGGCTTTATCTTTAGGGTCGTTGTCCTGCTGGAAGGTGAACCTCCACCCCAGACTCAAGTCTTTTGCAGACTCCAAGAGGTTTTCTTCCAAGATTGCCCTGTATTTGGCTCCATCCATCTTCCCATCAACTGTGACCAGCTTCCCTGTCCCTGCTGATGAGAAGCACCCCCAGAGCATGATGCTGCCACCACCATATTTGACAGTGGGGATGGTGTGTTCAGAGTGACGTGCAGTGTTAGTTTTTTGCCACACATTGCGTTTTGCATTTTGGCCAAAAAGTTCCATTTTGGCCTCATCTGACCAGAGCACCCTCTTCCACATGTTTGCTGTGTCCCCCACGTGGCAAACTGCAAACGGGACTTCTTATGCCTTTCTTTTAACAATGGTTTTCTTCTTGTCACTCTTCCATAAGAGCCAACTTTGTGCAGTGCACGACTAATAGTTGCCCGATGGACAGATCCCCCCAGCTGAGCTGTAGATCGCTGCAGCTCGTCCAGAGTCACCATAGGCCACTTGACTGCATTTCTGATCAGCGCTCTCCTTGTTCGGCCTGTGAGTTTAGGTGGACGGCCTTGTCTTGGTAGGTTTACAGTTGTGCCATACTCCTTCCATTTCTGAATGATCGCTTGAATAGTGCTCCGTGGGATGTTCAAGGCTTTGGAAATCTTTTTGTAGCCTAAGCCTGCTTTAAATTTCTCAAATTTATCGCTGACCTGTCTGGTGTGTTCTTTGGACTTCTTGGTGTTGCTCCCAATATTCTCTTAGGGCTTGTTTCCACTGTAGCGGTGCGGAATCGCCTGGATTCCACCGCTGAAGAAATCGCATGCGGCTGCGTTTCCGCATGCAGATTTACCCACGATTTCGCATGCGATTTCGCATGGCAAGGAGCCATGCGAATTTACCCATGTCACTGCCTGTGTTAAGTTCCATTGGCTTTCATGCGAAATCGCATGCGAAATCGCGGGGAAATCCGCATGACAAAGCCGCATGCGATTTCCCTATTGAATACATTAGCGGCGATTCGCCCGCATTCCTGCCGCACGCGAATCTGCACGACCCTGTCGTGCAGATTTTCCCCGCACCGAAAAACGCCGCCGCACATGTGGAAAAAGCCCCATCCACTAACATTAAGTATGCAAATCCGCATGCAGTGCCCGCATGCGGATTCGCTATAGTGGAAACGAGCCCTTAGACAACATCCTGAGGCCCCCACAGAGCAGCTGTATTTGTACTGACATTAGATTACACACAGGTGCACTCTATTTAGTCATTAGCACTCATCAGACAATGTCTATGGGCAACTGACTGCACTCAGACCAAAGGGGGTTGAATAATTACGCACACCCCACTTTGCAGTTATTGATTTGTAAAAAATGTTTGGAATTATGTATGATTTTCGTTCCACTTCTCACGTGTACACCACTTTGTATTGGTCTTTCACATGGAATTCCAATAAAATTGATTCATGTTTGTGGCAGTAATGTGACAAAATGTGGAAAATTTCAAGGGGGCTGAATAATTTTGCAAAGCCACTGTACGTACCTGGGGCTTCCTCCAGCCCCATCCGCACAGATCGCTCCCATGCCACCATCCTCACTCTTCTCCAGCTCCAGTACCGGCATGTCCCATAAGTAGTTATTATTATTATTATTATTATTTTTTTTTTTATTTATATAGCGCCAGCATCTTCCGTAGCGCTGTACATAATACAAACAAATAATGGGGAACAAATATACATAAGAAATACAAGACACTGTACAGTCCTGACATTGAATAGAATAAATACAGATACATACATAGTTGATATGTAGTTGGTACATTTACATATGTTAAAATAACAGCAGTATGAGAAACACTAGAAGGAGGTCCCTGCCCTTGCGGGCTTACAATCTAGAGGGTAGTGGGGAGGAAACAAAAGGGAAGTAAAAACAAGGATTAGTGGGTGAGCCAGTGTGCCTTCAGTGCTGCCTATAGCAAATTATAGGCTTGTCTGAACAGGTGTGTTTTCAGAGTACGTTTGAAGGTTTTCAGACTTGTGGCATGACGAACCGGCTGAGGGAGAGAGTTCCAAAGGAGAGGGACAGCCCGTGAGAAGTCTTGGATGCGAGAGTGAGAGGAGGTGACTAGGCTGGAGGACAAAAGGGTCTCCTGTGAGGAACGGAGGGTCTGGGCGGGGAGGTATCTGGAGATTAAAGAGGAAATGTATGGAGGCGATAGCTTGTGTAGAGCTTTGTATGCAAGTGTGAGAAGTTTAAACTGGATCCTTTGGGCAACTGGTAGCCAATGGAGGGATTAGCAGAGAGGGGCTGCCTCAGAGGATCTAGAAGAGAGGTGGATGAGACGGGCCGCAGAGTTTAAGTTCTGTCAGTCGTGGCTAGTCTGCGCAAGAAAAGTGCGTCCTCTTCATATCTCTGCGGCATAGTGAAGAGAAGTGCCCCAGGTATGACTTCTCTTGCACAGACTGGCAGAACTTACGGGACCCGGAGCTGGAGGAGACTGAGGACGGCTATGTGGGAGCGATCTGTGCGCATGGGGCTGGAGGTAGCCCCAGGTATGTATAAAACTTTTTTTTTTTCATACATTCATATTCAAGCCCCATATAGCTATCATTGGGTTGTTTTATGAAGGCTGGACTGTCCTACATAGATGAACCTGTAAACTTGGATTGGTTATTAGGTTGTTGTGATATTTGTAATGACTATTGCGTCTTCTTTTCATTTAAATAAAAAAAAAAATCTTTAAAAACCTTCTTTAGGGCCCGCTCACACCTATAATCGCAAAACGGCAGCGATTACCGCCGGCGTTTTGTGGGAGTGATTTTCCCGCGATTAACACGGAAAAATCACTGGACACTGCAGCGGTTTTGGAGCGATCGCGATTAGCGTACTTTGAACGCTAATCACAATCGTGAAACGCAAACCGCTGCATGCAGCGTGTTTACGGTTATCGCTAACCGCAAACGTGACAGTGAGAACACTGCCATTTGCTACAATGTGTAGCGGTGTTTACAAAACCGCTAGCGGTTTGCCATGAGCCAGAATCGCGCGAATCCCGCTCAGGTGTGAATGGGCCCTAAGCTTTGGTTTGTGTATAAAAATAGGTTTTATTAACTTTACAGCTCCCCAATGTTACTTTAAATGTGCACTTTAAAGTAAATGTAAAAATAACGGGTCGGGTGCGGATAGCGGTTCTGCGGGTGTGGGTCGGGTTGCGGGTATCAAATTCACCAGAAAGCGGGTCGGGTGCGGGTATGAAAAAGTGGACCCCTGCAGGCCTCTACCATGTGGCTTTCAGAGCACTGCCGCTGAGGATGCGAGACTTGGCCACCCACGTGCTGCACCAACCACGGAAGGGCATGCCTGCTGCCGCTGGACCCATCCTTCGCTGCCCCCCCCCGGACTGCTGCTGTGCTGAGAACAGAGGTTAGCCTCACACGTGCGGCAGGCTCCCGCCTGCTTGGATGGGAGTGCTACGTGTCTGCCACCTCCCAGCCTGCTCTGTCTTTTCCCGGTCTCTCCATCTTGAGGAAGCAAAGTCA
This sequence comes from Hyperolius riggenbachi, assembly GCF_040937935.1. Classification (NCBI taxonomy): domain Eukaryota; kingdom Metazoa; phylum Chordata; class Amphibia; order Anura; family Hyperoliidae; genus Hyperolius; species Hyperolius riggenbachi. The sequence continues at coordinate 215,414,845 of NC_090653.1, forward strand.
CCATTCTCACTGCTGAGCGCAGCAACTGGCCCTCCACCCATCTAGGTCAAGGTGAGGAACCACTACCACCCATCAGTTGGATCCTCTACCCTGAGACATAGCCCTGAGTGCTCAATACCAAGCCACTTTAGAGAAATGCCCCGTTCATGTATTTAGAGCTTGTAGCCCGTCCAATTTCCCCCTCATCTGTGACTAAATATCATTGTAATTTGATCTCAGCAGGGTCAGCTCAGGAATCTCCTCTGCCACAGCAGCGCAGCTAATTGGTAAACACAGGATCTTAACAATATGTCTGCTTCCATGAACTCAGAAGGTAGACAAACTGCAGATTTTATTGCAGGATTTGTATCCGCTGTAACAAAGAAGTGTTTTTCTTTAAAGATTATGCTATTCGTATCGGACCTCGGATGTTCTGGAATTTGTACACTTTGGACATTGGCCAGTTGACTTTGGCCACTTTGCAAACTGGCTGGACAATCAGTGTTGCCAACCTCAGAAATACATTTTTACTGACAAAGCATACAAAATTTACTGACAGAACACTTTTTTTACTGACATCTAATATTACTGAAATTAAATGAAAGATATCACACATGCGCCCCACGTGCAATACACCCGCAACCACGTGGGCTGCAAATGAGGAAGAAGAGTGCAGTGGCGGACACAGGACAGATAAAGTATTAATGCACTGCATCTAAGGGGGGGGGGGAGCGGGGGACACTTTGATACATTTACATTTGGGGGATGCGACCGGGGGTTTCCATCATGTTTGTTCTCCATTATCGCAGCCCTTGCCGCTGCATGCACCCGATCGAGCATGCCAACCTGAGATTTTCCAGCATGTCCGATTGATACATGCAACCAATTTTGGGCCGAAATTGGCTTGAGTGTATAGGCATGCTCTAGGTGGCGCCAATTTGTATAATATCAATAATAATTGTCTTATCTGACGGTCGATTGGCCACCAAGTCTACAGATGTATGGCCACCTTTAGCTAGAGCAGTATACATTCCAGAGTGATACGTGAACTGCTAAGCAGTAAGTGCTGACATCTTTTGGGGGAGAGAGGTTTTTTTTTTACTGACACCACAAGTTTTTCATGGACTTTACTGACAGCCCAGATTTGTTTTTTTTACTGAATGTCAGTAAATTTACCGACTGTTGGCACCAATGTGGCCAATCTCACTTTGGCCGACTTCAAATCGGCCAGTTCTAGAAATGGCCGGCCAATTCCCAGTTTGACCAATTTCTGGTTTTGGCCATAACATATACACTACTCAAAAAAATAAAGGGAACACTTAAACACCACAATGTAACTAAGGGCCCAGCCACACTCTAAGCGCTTTTCTGAGCGCTTGTGATTGATTAGCTCTTTCTGAACGCTTTTTAAATATCGCTCCCATTGACTTATGGTGCGGCTGGGCCCTAAGTCCATCACACTTCTGTGAAAGCAAACTGTCTATTTAGGTAGCTACACTGATTGACTATCAATTTCACATGCTGTTGTGGAATAGACAGCAGGTGGAAATTATAGGCAATTAGCACGATATGCCCAAAAAAAAGGAGTGGCTTTGCAGGTGGTGACCACAGACCACTTCTCAGTTTTTATGCTTTCTGACTGATGTTTTGGTCCCTTTTGAATGTTTGTGTAATGTTTTACTCTAGTGGTAACATGAATCTACAACCCACACAAGTGGCTCAGGTAGTGCAGCTCGTTCAGGATGGCACAACAATTCGAGCTGTGGCAATAAGGTTTGCTGTCAGTAGTGTCCAGAGCATGGAGACGCTACCAGGAGACAGGCCATTAGGAGATGTGGAGGAGGCTGTAGGAGGGCAACAACCCAGCAGCAGGACCACTACCTCCACCTTTGTGCAAGGAGACAGAGGCAATTGGCCACAGTACAGACCCTATTTTGCGGTCTCCAGTTAATTGCCTGATGAAGCAGGGTTGTGACCTGCGAAACGCGTTGCACCGTGGAGATTGTAATAACGTGATTTACAATAACGTTTTTTTAGTCTTTCTTTACTTCGAGGGAGGTAAGTCCACCAAACTTCTCCCTTTTAAACGGATGTTAATCGTTTTTATCCTTGTTGGCGCCTCTTTATTACAAATTGTAACCAGTCTAGTCCACCCTTGGTGGAGGGGTGTATCCCCATTTCTTCCTCTCTACAGAGAGCAACTTCTTAAACCTGAGTGGGGTCAGGTTATAATTCTCCCCACCTGCCTGGCCAGTGGTTACCTGTGTGGTGACCCGTGTTTGTGAGTAAAACTACTTTCTACACTTTTGAACTACAAATTGACTAAAATACTACACCATATTGGGGTTCTCGGTTTTTGTTGTTAGTTCTTTGTGCAAGGAGGAACAGGAGATGCACTGTCAGAGTCCTGCAAAATGACCTCCAGCGGGCCACAAATGTGCATGTGTCTGCTCAAACAGTCAGACAGACATGACATGAGGGTGGTATGGGGGCCTGTTGGATATGATTTCTATCCAGAACATTGGCATAGGACACATGGTGAAACCATCTCAAAATGCTTGCTGTGTTACAGAAACCAGATCAGGTCACTGCTATTATTACCCTGGGAACAGAAACCATCAGAACCAGTCCTATCTCAAAGAATGGGACCCTTGGATGATAAAGCCATAGAAACCGAGGGGACAATGGAAGTTCTCATGGGAAGCAGTCTTGTTAGCAGATGGACAATACCCCAACAGTTTCTGTATGCCTGAGACAATGAGGGCATGGTCACCTTTCAACATCAAACATCTTTGTGAGTGACACCAACATCACAGGACCTCATGAGTGAGGTTACAGCGCCACCTGGAGGTCCAACGAAGACATAACTGGCAAGGACAGGGGGGCAGAATGATACCTGAGCTGGGGGTGGTCGTGTGGGTGTGTGTGTGTGTGATGAATGGATTTCTTGGCTATTTAAGCCATAAGAGAGAAAGGCTAGGAGTTCTCTCCCAGAAGAAGAAGCTTTCATAAGGCTCTATAGCAGGGGTCTCAAACTCGCGGCCCGCGGGCCATTTGTGGCCCTCGATACAATATTGTGTGGCCCTCGCCGGCAAAAGCTTCCTTATAGTTCACTTCAGTGCTCCCAAGTAATCCGCCGCATCCCCGCCACTAAACGAGGGCTGCAGAGCCCCCAAATCGCCCGGGGGGCAATCCGCCGGCATTTCCTGGAAGGGGCAGAGCTTTCAGCTTCAGCTCTGCCCCTCCTGACGTCAATCGCCGCACGGATCGCCGCCTCTCCCCGCCCCTCTCTGTGAAGGAAGAGTGAGAGGGGCGGGCAGAGGCGGCGATGCGCTGCGATTGTGAAATCCCTTATGCGGCCCAGCCTCATCCTGACTTTGCCTCCTGCGGCCCCCAGGTAAATTGAGTTTGAGACCCCTGCTCTATAGATTCCATCAGCAGGAGCATAGAGAGACATCAGACTCCACCAAGCCTCCATTTTGATGTAAGAAGTAACCATCTTGCTTAAGATATAGTACCTGCATTGATACGCAATTAGGCAGAGTAGATAGGACTAGAGGAGCAACCTTAACTTGTAACTGTGATTCTACTTTGTTATATTTTCTTTAATTTGGAAAAACAATAAATAGCGTTACTGCAACAAAAGACTGTTATTTACAAAAGTAGAACTAGGAAACGAAGTAGCAGATATATCATTTGGCACCCCAGATAGCGTGTGGAATAGTCAAATCCACATAGAACTCCACAATATTGTAACTGCTACAGAAAACGGATCAAGAACATCCAGTCGCTGCAATCCAGGTTTCCTAGAAGATTGATGAAATCCACCTGACGGTTACTACAGACGCCAGGACTCCTCAAAGAATCAAGGTCCAAGGGCATCGCCTGAGTTTCGCGCTGGTCGTGAAGACAGAGAGACGCCTGAATCGTTACCTGAAGTGCTGTGAAGTATTCCATCGCTGAGCGGACGCGCAAAGCTGGTGAAGTATGAACACTTTCTTATCTATGACTAATATGCATATATAGTACTGTATTGCTCTTGTTTTTTGATGATGTTTGTTAGTTCTTAATTGTGTTAGTAAGCCTGTATTAGCTATTCAGTGGTTGCCGGCAGAGACAGGATTGATCACCCTGTGCTAACTGAAGTACCCATAGGATCTATAGGAATAAAACCAGACGTTTTTGAGGGAAAGTGAATTGGAATATTTTCTAGTGTTCACGTGAAGGGGAAGTAGCCTTCTGCCCAATAGGAGACCTCTCTGGCCTGGATCTTAGATCAATAAGAAATTGGTCTGTGTATGTGGGATACGGTCAGTTAGAAGTAGGTAGAGCATTGAACCAATTTGTGTAATTGGATGCACGATACCTGTGGAATAGACTTGTATGTCTGAATTGATAGCTATAGGATACGTATTACATGTATAAGTTGTTAATAACACTTGTGTAACTTGGTATTGACATTGGTGTAACTGGTTATTGAAACTAGTATAATCAGTATTGAAATTGGTGTTGTTTGTATTAAAACTGGTCTAGTTTTGTATTGAAGCTAGTGTATTTAATTGTTGAGAATTGTGTAAGTTGTCAGTCATTGAAACTTGCTAGCATTGCTGTGTTAAGTGGTCTCAAATTGTCTTAGTGAGACGATAGTGAAGTACTGTTTGTGTGTTTTTGTAATCAAAGTTTTTTTTTTTAACTTTGAGCTCCGTTACTGGGAAATTGTAAAAATGGAAGTTGTTTCAGAATTCCTTAAAAAGTATTCCTCTGCAAATTATCGCTCATGTGTGGATGAGGCTTTGACTCATCAGTATAGTGATTTAGAAAAGCAGTGTGAAATGCAGAATGAAAGATTACAGACCAAGGTTTCTTCTAAAAAAAATAGAAAACAGAGAATGGCCAATCTCATTGATATGTTAATTAAGATGAAAGAGCTAGCGTTACAAAAGGAGTTGCAGTTTTACACTGAAAAAGCTCAGCTAAGAGAAGAAATTGATAGCATTACAAAAAATTGCTTAGCCATGGATATTAAAAATAATGCTTGTGAATGTGAGGAATTGAAGGAGGAAGTTGATAAACTTGTTGTAGAGAATGGTGATTTACAAGAGTGTTTAGATGATTGTGATTCTACATGTAGACTCAGGGAATTACAGATAGCATCTTTGGAACAAAGAGAGTCACAGAAAGACAATGTTATTCAAATGCTTACAGAGCAGCTGGCTCAAAAGGAACAATGTTTACAGTTGTTAAAAGCACAAGGTAACAATGCATGCAACCAGGGTAATAGCTCAAGTTACAGATCCCTGGGAAAGGAGCAAAGAGGCAGAGAGGAGCATCCGATTTGTACTGCAGATGAATCTCAATCTCCTCCTGAGCTGTCATTAAATCAAAATTCCACACTCTTTACTCCTATCCCAGACAGGATTGATCACCAACACAGAAATGCTCAAGGGCAAGGTCATGCAAATCATAATGTGCACTCCACAACACTCTCTATACAGGATCGCACAAACCTGTGCCAGATATTGGGGAAGTTTGACACTTCAGCCTCACCTGTCAGCCTCTCCAATAAGCTGGAAGCTGTAGTCACTCAATATAATTTGGGAAACAGAGATGCCTGTGCGCTACTGCGTGCATGGCTCCCTTCACAGCTGTGTGAGAAATTACTGCCTCCTGTGGGGACTCATACTGGTCTGTTGGCAGAACTGAATTCCAATTGGGGAAATGCAGCAGACAGAATGGGAGAGTTACAGAGAGTGATGGGAGGGAGAGATGCTAGAGGAACCAATGCGCTAGAAAATGCCAGATTTAGAAAAGGTGAAGACCCTGTTTAATTTTGCAGTGAATACTTGTCACTGTACAAATCCACATTTAATTGCCCAGATATGTCTCCTGACGACAGTAGTTTTCTTTACTCGATGGCTAACAAGTGTACCTTTGTGGATTATCACACAAAGATTGCACTCAGAAATGCTAATTCATACCAGACATTTCTGAACATAATAAAGGACTGGATTCAGGAGACAAATCAGGACAATAAAGTGCAAAGGAAAATTGCAGAGGTAACTAAGAGTGAAGGAAGAGTCAGATCCACTGGCAAATGTTATAAATGTGGGCATATGGGACATTTCATGAGAGACTGTGAATTGAACAGGAGAGTAGGGGGTAACAGAAGTTTTTCTGACAGGAAAGATCAGAAGAGGCCTGGACCAGACAGGGTGCAGAGGGAAAAAGTCCAAGATCCCGATGTTACCCTATATGGTCCACTCCTAAAAGAGCTAGAGAGGGTTAAAAGTAAAATCGCTGAAATTCCAGAGGAATACAAGACCCCACCCCCATCCAATCCTTATGTGAAACCATAGGGATTACAGGCCCCACCCTTGTCCCCAGTATGGGGCAATAGACCACATATCCAGGGAGCGGTAGGGGGCCATCGCACTGATATACTTCTGGATACAGGAGCAGCTGTCAGTTTGACAAATATGACATTGACAGCGGACCCTAATGGCAAGTCAATTTTTTTGAGAGGTTTTGGAGGTCAGGTAGTTCCTGCATTGCAATCAATGCCAGTGCCCATAAACATAGGAAACATGGACATACAACACAGTATGTACCTGTCTCCTACACATGAGGGCACCATCATTGGATCGGATGTGATGAGAGCACATGGTTTGGTGGTCGATCTATGTAATTGGATGTTGTGGAGAGGGTCCAGGTACAAAGGGAAGGTTTGCATGATCACTGACAATTATGGGTTGGCATCAGTGAAACCCAGTGACACGATGGATCCCAGAGCATTGTTAAAAACGAATGATCAAAGGTTATCTGAAATCTTGTGGCAGCATGACAAAGTGTGGGCGACATACAAAAATGAGTGTGGCAAGGTGACAAATATGATTGTCAAACTAGAAGGCCCAGATCCCTTACCACAGAAACAGTACAAGATTCCCCCTGAATCAATTCCATTTGTACAGTGCACCATTGAAAATTTGTTGGCACAAGAAGTGATTAGAGAATGCCAATCAACAAATAATGCACCCCTATGGCCAGTAAAAAAGGGTAATGGTTGGCGACCCTGTCTAGATTTCCATGCACTAAACAAATGTACCCCATCTGTCACCAATGTTGTGGCCAAAATGCCCGATATGATGACAGCGCTCAAATCATCTGCAGCAGTGTATTCGTCTATCGACGTCTCAAATGGCTACTTTTCGATCCCCATTCACCCAGATAGCCAATACAAATTTGCATTTTGTTTCCAAGGAAAGCAATACACTTTCTGCAGGCTGCCACAAGGGTTCAAGTCCAGTTCAACCTATTTTCATAAATGCATGATTGATGTTTTAAAATCTTTTTCAGAACCAGAATGTATCATTCAATACGTGGATGATGTGCTTATCCAGACAGACACTAGGGAGCAGCACTATGCTCTCCTTAATGAGTTACTAACATTAATTGAGAAAGCAGGGTTAAAGCTAAACCCAATGAAGGCCCAGTTAATGAAAGATTCTGTTTCCTTTTTGGGAGTTGTAGTTTCAAAGGGGGGGAGGACTCCTGACCCAAACAAATGTGAAACTATCCAGAAACTTCCAAGGCTCAATACAAAAACAGCACTGCGACAATTCTTGGGTGTTGTCGGTTTCTGCCGAGACTTCATTGAAGGATTTGCAGAAAAAGCAAAACCTCTTTATGAGTTATTGAAAAGTGACAAAAGGGAAGCAGATCCGCTAGAGTGGGCAGAAGAACAGGAACAGGGATTTAAACTGTTGAAAATCACTTTAATGCCAGCCCCAGCATTAAGTAATCCCAACATGGAATTGCCATTTGCTATACAAGTGTACACATCAAATGTAGCAATCACGGCTGTGTTGCTAGCAAAAGAGGCAGCTTTGATAGGGGTTAAGTGGGCTCCCTATGACATAGAGGGGCAACAGGCTTGGGAAGAAGAGGATTTTGAAGGCAGGAAAAATGATACAGACCTAGCTGAACTACTGCCTGTACTTAAAACCCCTACCCCTTGTTTAGCCGAGGAGCAGGATAAAGATGAATCCTTAAAACATCTTAAAAATCTAGTTAGAGGCAAAGCGGCAGATGTTCCTCAGGATTTTGTAATGCGAGATAACCTTATCCTTAAAAACACCATTGAAGGATTATGTTTTGTTGTGCCATCCCAGCATCAAAAGGACATAGCAAAGGAAAATCACCGACTGACAGGTCACATGGGTGTCCAAGGCACCTTAAAATGCATTCAGACAAAGTATTGGTGGGAAGACATGAATAACACAGTTCTGAAAATTGTTCAAGAGTGTCTTATTTGTGCTCAGATGAACCCCAGGCCAAAAGGCCAGAGACCTGTGCTTGCTAGAGTGCCTGTAGCTGAAGGCCCCTGGGAAAATCTACAAATTGATTTTATAGGTCCTTTACAAAGTGCTCCGGGAGGGTACAGATATCTGTTGGTGGTGGTGGATGTGTTTTCAAAATGGGTAGAAGCCCTACCTATGAGGAAAGACTCAGCTGCGGCTACCGCCAAGGCCTTATGGACAGAGGTCCTGTCCCGGTGGGGATTCCCAAAAACAATCGAGTCAGATAGAGGCACCCATTGCACAGGGAAAATCATGACCGGAGTTTGTAATCTGCTTGGGGTAGAACAGAGATTTCATGTACCATATCATCCCCAGTCCTCTGGCATGGTGGAAAGAATGAACAGAACCCTAAAAGAGAGGCTTAAAAAGTTGGTCCTACAATCGGGTAAAGATTGGTTGACTCATTTACCAACCATTCTAATGGCCATAAGAGGGTCAGCAGCCAGAGGCACGGTACTGACCCCATATCAATTGATGACAGGGAGAATCATGAATCTCAGCCACCCAGCTGATCCCATGCTCAGCACACCCCTGAAAGAGAGTGCGGAAAAGGAAAAATTCCTGAGTCAATTACAGGAGCAAGTGCAAAAGTATCTGCACTTTGCGGCCAGTAATATGGCTCCAAAGCAAAGGGAACACCCTAACAGACCACCGATTGCATTAAAAGTTGGGGATAAGGTGATGGTGAAAAATTTTGTACCCAAATCCTCATGGGATGCAAACTGGACAGGTCCCTTTGAGATCACCATAGCCTTAAGTGATCAAGTGGTCAAGGTTAAGCGTTTGGGCATTAAAAATGGCAAATGCATGAAAAGGAGGGAAGTGGAGAAATGGGTTCATGCAGATCAGTGTAAGAGATATGACTGTTAAGAACTGATACCGCACTTGTCTTCTTCTTTTCCAGAGCCCAGTGGAGCGAAAATTAACAGAACGGAGGCATCTGGACAATGTACATAAAAATTTTATTTTTCATGGTGCTGATTAGGCTGTGTAGTAGTGACACAGTGGAACTTGAGGAGGAATACTCTGGGTATGGAGATGAAGATATGGAATTACATAATCCAGAGTCAATAATGACAAAGCAGATAAAACAATGGATATATTTGCAACAAAAACATGAGGACAACAATAACAGGAGAAGAAAATCTAGACTGACAATGGATCGCCGTGTGCCATTGGAAACATACCAATGGGGCAATCAGGACGGAGATCAATATAGAAAGTTTTTTTCATTTGGCAGGTTTAATCCCAATTCCAGAGACAATAGGCTTTCATTTGTACACGGAAATCCTGAGTTTAAACTTGAATCTCTGCAGTCATATGTGAATGTGAAAATATATATGAACGAAACGGGTTATTGGTTGGGGGGTGAAAAAGGAACGCAGGTTCAAGAACACAAGGATATACACTATGGGATTATACATGAACACTTAAAGGAAGGAGAATATGTATTTATGTGTGGTGTATATTGGTATAGAAACCTGCAACCAGCAAACACACCCAAGGAAATTACACTCACATACAGGGATGAGAATCTGGGTGGATTCCAAAGGGTTCCGATGACACAAGAACGAGGTGATAATTTCATAATCGGGTCAATATCCAGAGCCTATAAGTCATACAGAGAGGCAGTAGGCTATTGGAAATGTGAAACAGCAGACATAGAAGTGGGGGAGATACAAATCCTCGATGGGTCATCGGAGCACTTGGAAATCTGCACAGAGAGCAAGACAAATGACTCGAGGGAGTATGAGTACTTGGAGTTAGGACAACCACTCCAAGTAAATCTAAATTCTAAAAGAACACTTATCACTGAGGTACAATATGCCATGTCCACCTGGCACTTTAACATATCTCAGTGGTTAATAAAGACCTACTATCCGGTATGTGCTAAATACACCCGCAATCAAGTACGTGGTTTGTACAACTGGATTACTCCCAAGAGTAATACGGGTAGACGTGCAAGAACCAGAAATGGGCGCCTACTCTTGAGGAGTAATCGAGAGAAAAGGGATGTACTTGGCACTGTACTCGGAGGAGTTGGTACAGGAATGGGAATCCTAAATGAAGCCGATATTGAGATTATAAGGAATAAGTTATCTGCCATAGCGTCAGATAGCAAGCAAGGGTTTGTTAAACAAAGAGAGATCAATGATATCCTTGACAACATTCAGCAAAAACACATAAACACACAAGTAAATGTTGCTAGAGATTTCATTGAGAACTTCAAGACACTGGTAGACAATGTAGTGAGAAGAGGAAGGAATACATCATGGGCGTTGGTCTGCACACAAGGACAGACAGAACTGTCAACCAACATCAAATTAATAATACAGTCTCTGCATGAAGGTGAATGGCCTTTTGAGCTACTTTCCCAAGTTGGGAAACATCTCCCAAAACACATAACTTTTACTAGTCCAAAATGGTGGGCGAGTTCGTGGTTGGGGTGTACTGATCCAGATTCTGAAAAATGCTATGCGACTTCACTTATAGTGTATTCAGAGTCGCGCCCGGTTATTATATATGATATTAAGTCCATTGGTATACTAACCGGAGAATCTGTAATCTTACACCCGAGGCTGAACTTCCCACAGGTGATTAGGGAGAAGGGGAAATGGCAACAGGTTGATGTTTCCCTCTGTCTGCAGCGAAACCATGATGTATTGTGTTCTCCAGGTCAGTTCAGAAGGGTAAATGAAAGGTGTTGGGAGGACGCTTCCATTTGTGTTTTGGATGGAGAGAAGATTGGCAGGGACAAGGCACCAGTGTACTATTTAGGACATAAAAGGGTTTGCTTTTTTGTCCTGGATACTACTAACGTAACATTAATCCTAGACCAAGGATGCTCTGTGACAGTATCTGTGGCTAGAGGCTCTTGGTGTACCCTGGGCAGTGTTTCCGAAATCCAAACTACTAAATGGAACTATAGCATTCCTTCTGTTGCACGGTGGGTCATTGATTTCAAGTATAATAATCCTGTCGATATCCAGATGATGAATTTGGGAATGGGAAAAGAGTTACAGGATTGGTTGGAAAAGTTAGACAGAGATGAGTATGTGCTGAGGGAATTGCAAGAAGAAGGTGCTAATGCAACTATAATGGTACACCATGATCAAAATGAACTTAAGAAGGTGGAACGTATGTTAGAAACAGACTCAGAGGGCTACTGGTGGGAATATATCTTCGGTTATTCTAACAAAGCTAATACTATACTGAACTACTTGATGCACCCAGTTGTGGTGTTACTAATTGTTACCATAACTCTATCAGTAGGACAGATAGGCATGTGTGTTTTTATGAGGTACTTGTATAAAAAGATGCAGTTCCCTCCTAAGATGATGGGAACGCCACCAAACAGTGCAGTCTCCTCCTTCCAGGCAGAGACTCTACTGTGTGGGGTAGAACCGGAACGAGAGCAGATCTGTAAAAATTGTCACAGAGAAGGGCACGGCATAGAGAACTGCTTCATTCCTTACCGAAAAACACAGATGTATATATGAGGAGTCTAATATGATGAAGGGATATAGGAAAGTGACAGATGAATGAATATAGGTATATGAAGAGTGAAGCATAGCCAATATGCCAGTGACACACCCTTGTGCGCCACACATATTCAGAACGGTTGGAGGACATAGAGACGAAATTGGCAGAAAAAATGGTAGCAACCGATGTAATGACTTTATTTGCATAATTTTTGTATTGTAATTTTTATGTATATAATAGTGAATGTATATGATTGGGTGGCTCCTCTAGGTCCAGGCTATCATAGTGGGTATAATACATTGGCATGGTCAGTGAGAATGAATTTGAATGAAAGGTGTGTAAATGGACTACCTGAAGCAAAGGTAAAATTCTTGCCCCTAGGAGCGGAAGAGAACCCAGTTATTGATGAAGGACTGTGTGTGTGTGTGTGCCTTTCAGGCACAAAGCGGCATATGTTGGATATGATTTCTATCCAGAACATTGGCATAGGACACATGGTGAAACCATCTCAAAATGCTTGCTGTGTTACAGAAACCAGATCAGGTCACTGCTATTATTACCCTGGGAACAGAAACCATCAGAACCAGTCCTATCTCAAAGAATGGGACCCTTGGATAATAAAGCCATAGAAACCGAGGGGACAATGGAAGTTCTCATGGGAAGCAGTCTTGTTAGCAGATGGACAATACCCCAACAGTTTCTGTATGCCTGAGACAATGAGGGCATGGTCACCTTTCAACATCAAACATCTTTGTGAGTGACACCAACATCACAGGACCTCATGAGTGAGGTTACAGCGCCACCTGGAGGTCCAACGAAGACATAACTGGCAAGGACAGGGGGGCGGAATGATACCTGAGCTGGGGGTGGTCGTGTGGGTGTGTGTGTGTGTGATGAATGGATTTCTTGGCTATTTAAGCCATAAGAGAGAAAGGCTAGGAGTTCTCTCCCAGAAGAAGAAGCTTTCATAAGGCTCTATAGATTCCATCAGCAGGAGCATAGAGAGACATCAGACTCCACCAAGCCTCCATTTTGATGTAAGAAGTAACCATCTTGCTTAAGATATAGTACCTGCATTGATACGCAATTAGTCAGAGTAGATAGGACTAGAGGAGCAACCTTAACTTGTAACTGTGATTCTACTTTGTTATATTTTCTTTAATTTGGAAAAACAATAAATAGCGTTACTGCAACAAAAGACTGTTATTTACAAAAGTAGAACTAGGAAACGAAGTAGCAGATATATCAGGGCCCAACAGCCCAACACAGTGCAGGACATTTGGCATTTGCCAGGGAACACCCAAGATTGGCAAATTCGCAGCTGGCGCCCTGTGCTCTTCTCAGATGAAAGCAGATCACTGAGCAGTGAGCACATGTGACAGACATGACAGTCTGGAGATGCCGTGAAGAACATTCTGCTGCCTGCAGCATCCTCCATCATGTTCGGTTTGGCAGTGGGTCAGTAATGGTGTGAGGTGGCATTTCTTTGGGGGCGCCGCAATGCCCTTCATGTCCTTGCCATAGGTAACCTGACTGCCATTAGGTACCGATATGAAATCCTCAGACCCCTTGTGAGACAATATGCTAATGTGGTTGGCCCTGGGTGGCTCCTAATGCAAGGCAATGCTAGACATCATGTGGCTGGAGTGTGTCAGTAGTTCCTGCAAGACGAAGGCATTGATGCTATGGACTTGCCCGCCCGTTCCCCAGACCTGAATCCAATTGAGCACATCTGGGACATCATCTCTTCCATCCACCAACATTAAGTTGCACCACAGACTGTCCAGGAGTTGGTGAATGCTTTAATCCAGGTCTGGGAGGAGATCCATCAGGAGACCATCCACAACATCATCAGGAGCATGCCCAGGCATTTTAGGGAGGTCATAAAGGCACGTGGAGGCCACATACACTACTGAGTCTCATTTTGTCTTGATTTAAAGAGAGTCTGAAGCCAGATAAATAATGGCTTGTTAGCATATATTCAGCAGGGGCATGTTTGCCCCTGCTAAAACGCTGCTATCCCGTGGCATAACGAGGGATCTTTACCCCCCCCAATCCCCCCTGCAAAATCCACGACCAACTTGGTTGTAGATTTTGCTGCCCCTGTGCGCTTCCGTGTGAGGCAGGGCTATGTGCTGCAGCCCTGCCTCACGCGTCTATCAGCGGCGGATCTCCGCCTCTCCCCCGCCCCTCTTAGCAAAGGCAGACTGAGAGGGGCGGGGGAGAGGCGGAGATCCGCCACTGATAGACGCGTGTGAGGCAGGGCTGCAGCTCATAGCCCTGCCTCACACGGAAGCGCTCCCCGGAGGTAGCAGGGGGGATATGGGGGGTAAAGTCCCCTCGTTATGCTGCGGGATAGCAGCGTTTTAGCAGGGGCAAATATGCTTCTGCTGAATATATGATAAAAAGCCATTTTTATCTGGCTTCAGACTCTTTAAGGACATAACATCAAAGTTGGATCAGCCTGTAGTGTATTTTTTTTGTTTTGTTTTTGTTTTGTTTTGTTTTCCACAATACAGGGAGAGCAGAATTATTAGGCAAGTGGTATTTTTGAGGAATAATTTTATTATTGAACAACAACCATGTTCTCAATGAACCCAAAAAACTCATTAACCATTTTAGCCGCCCAGACGTGAAGCTCACGTCCGGGCGGCTGCTCAGCTGCGCTCTCCCGCGCACGAGCTCACCGTGAGGCTTCGGCTCTTCTGCCCGGCAAAATTTCCGCATCCCCCTTGTACTTCCGCATAGTGAGAAGTACAAGGAGGGAAACCAAAAATGAAGGTGGCCATCTTGTGGTCAAATAGTAAAATTACATCAACACATTTTTTTACATTACAATTTACACATCTAACAACATTAAAAAATAACTGTTTATGTCCCACACCAAAATATTCCCCAAATAAAATTTTTAATGGAAAAAAAAAATTACAATTAAAAAAAAAAAGACATAAATAGTTGAACTTTTTAAATATGCATTTGAAGGGGGTATACTACAAACATTTTTTTAAATTATAAGCTTGTAAATAGTGATGGACTCAAAACGGAAACAATGCACCTTTATTTCCAAATAAAATATTGGCGCCATACATTGTGATAGGGACAACATTTAAATGGTATAATAACTGAGACATACGGGCAAATAAAATACATAGGTTTTAATTATGGTAGCATGGATTATTTTAAAGCTATGATGGCCGAAAACTGAGAAATAATTTTTTCCATTTTTTTTAATAATCCTGTTAAAATGCATTTCCAGTAAAGTGGCTCTCAGCAAAATGTACCACCCACAGAAAGCCCAATTAGTGGTGGAAAAAACAAGATCTAGATCAATAAATTGTGATAAGTAGTGATAAAGTTATTAGTGAATTAATGGGAGGTGAAAATTGCTCCGATGCATAAGGTGAAAAATCCCCGCGGGCTGAAATGGTTAATATCAAAGCTGAATATTTTTGAAAGTAGTTTTTAGTTTGTTTTTAGTTTTAGCTATTTTAGGGGGATATCTGTGTGTGCAGGTGACTATTACTGTGCATAATTATTAGGCAACTTAACAAAAAACAAATATACTGTATACCCATTTCAATTATTTATTTTTACCAGTGAAACCAATATAACATCTCAACATTCACAAATATACACTTCTGACATTCAAAAACAAAACAAAAACAAATCAGTGACCAATATAGCCACCTTTCTTTGCAAGGACACTCAAAAGCCTGCCATCCATGGATTCTGTCAGTGTTTTGATCTGTTCACCATCAACATTGCGTGCAGCAGCAACCACAGCCTCCCAGACACTGTTCAGAGAGGTGTACTGTTTTCCCTCCTTGTAAATCTCACATTTTATGATGGACCACAGTTTCTTAATGGGGTTCAGATCAGGTGAACAAGGAGGCCATGTCATTAGTTTTTCTTCTTTTATACCCTTTCTTGCCAGCCACGCTGTGGAGTACTTGGACGCGTGTGATGGAGCATTGTCCTGCATGAAAATCATGTTTTTCTTGAAGGATGCAGACTTCTTCCTGTACCACTGCTTGAAGAAGGTGTCTTCCAGAAACTGGCAGTAGGACTGGGAGTTGAGCTTGACTCCATCCTCAACCCGAAAAGGCCCCACAAGCTCATCTTTAATGATACCAGCCCAAACCAGTACTCCACCTCCACCTTGCTGGCGTCTGAGTCGGACTGGAGCTCTCTGCCCTTTACCAATCCAGCCACAGGCCCATCCATCTGGCCCATCAAGACTCGCTCTCATTTCATCAGTCCATAAAACCTTAGAAAAATCAGTCTTGAGATATTTCTTGGCCCACTCTTGACGTTTCAGCTTGTGTGTCTTGTTCAGTGGTGGTCGTCTTTCAGCCTTTCTTACCTTGGCCATGTCTCTGAGTATTGCACACCTTGTGCTTTTGGGCACTCCAGTGATGTTGCAGCTCTGAAATATGGCCAAACTGGTGGCAAGTGGCATCTTGGCAGCTGCACGCTTGACTTTTCTCAGTTCATGGGCAGTTATTTTGCACCTTGGCTTTTCCACACACTTCTTGCGACCCTGTTGACTATTTTGAATGAAACGCTTGATTGTTCGATGATCACGCTTCAGAAGCTTTGCAATTTTAAGAGTGCTGCATCCCTTTGCAAGATATCTCACTATTTTTGACTTTTCTGAGCCTGTCAAGTCTTTCTTTTGACCCATTTTGCCAAAGGAAAGGAAGTTGCCTAATAATTATGCACACCTGATATAGGGTGTTGATGTCATTAGACCACACTCCTTCTCATTAGAGATGCACATCACCTAATATGCTTAATTGGTAGTAGGCTTTCGAGCCTATACAGCTTGGAGTAAGACAACATGCATAAAGAGGATGATGTGGTCAAAATACTAATTTACCTAATAATTCTGCACTCCCTGTCAATAGAGTTTCACTCCAAATCCAGACTTCAATGGGTTGATGCATTTGTTTTCATTCATAATTTTTTGTAATTTTTGTTGTCAGCGCATTCAACTATGTAAATAATGAAGTATTTAGTAAGAATATTGCATTCATTCAGCTGTGGGATTATTTTTGTGTTCCCTTATTGTTTTGAGCAGTGTATTTATGATAGTGGTGGTTGCCTCCAATTCTATGACTTCGATATAGTTACACGTGTCTGGTCGGACCATCATATGGTGTCCACCGCTCTATATAGGGCTTTGGTCTCCCATTGAAGACTAATTGAAGACTTATGGCTCTTTCACACCAAGACGTTGCATTTTAGGGGATGTTAAGGCTGCATAACGTGCCCCTAACGCAACGCATGGTGGTGTTGAAGTTGGATGTCAGATTGAGCCACGTTATGCGGCTCTTGGTGTGCCGGTTTCATTCTATACTGATTGAACGAAAACGGCGCATGCGTCAGACTGTGGAGACCACGTGATCGGAACACTCTGCATCACGTGGTCCCGCCAGCCAATCGTCGCACAAAGCAGCCACTCCAGGAAGTAAACATGTTACGTCAGCACAGCACAGTGCAGTGAATATTAATTAGCCATGTGGCTAGTCACAATAGCGGACTCTCCCCTCCTCCTCTCCTGCACTGAATATCACAGCATAGGGCCGGCAGAGGACACAGAGCCATGTCAGCTATATATAATCACAATCCCAATAGCAAATACAACGAAAACGGCGCATGCATCAAAACAAAAAAAGACATTACTGAGCATGTGCAAGCAGTGTAACGCAGCAAAGTACGAGTATAACGCACAGTATGCTGCACTTTCATTGAACGTGCAGCGTTATACTCCAACGCAACACATTGATTTTTCAGTGCTGTGAGTTGGGCTGCGTTACAGGCTGCTGTAACGTGGGACTTTAACATCCCACTGTGAATGCAGCCTTAAAGAAAACCTGAACTGAAAATAAAAAGTCAAAGTAACCATACACAGGTCATATTTACCCCCTGTTTAGTCTACTCCTTAATCTTTCTCCTCTCCTGCCTCCCATTTCTCCACTGTGATCAATTGATTTCTCTGTCCTCCATTTTAAGAATGGCCATTACCCCCTAACAGCTTCCTGGTAAGCACACTGTTAAACTGTAATCTAACCCACTTGAGCCATAGGGAAACATGGACATTACCTTACACATTCAGTTGTAACTGACAGCTGCTGATATATAACTGACAGCAACTGGTATGTTTCAGTTCTGACAAAATATTGTCAGAACTGGAAGGGATCACTGTAAGAAGAAAATGGTGAGCTTCTGAGAGGAACTGACGGTGAGGTTAGTATGTAATATTCATTTGCAGCTACGTCATGTGTTTATTTTAAAGAATTTTCCTTGCTTCAGGTTCCCTTTAATGACAGTTTACTGGCTGACCAAGCTGGTAGATTGGAGGTAGCCTCTGAGCTTGAGGAATACGTTCTTCTTCACTACGAAGACAAAACCACCCCGTCATTAAGGTGGGCGGCCCATAAATTGATTATTAGTAGAGTATTGATTAGGAAGGCTATTCAGGCTAAAAGGCAGAGATCCCTTATACAGTGTTCCCCCACCCTGTCCTTAGGGTCCACCGACAGTGCATGTTTTGCAAAAATCCAAAGATGTAATTAATTAGCTCTGGTGATACACTTATTACCTCACCTGTGAATGTTTGTGCTTTCCTGCAAAACCTGTACTGTTGGGTGTGCCTTGAGGACAGGGCTGGGGAACTCTGCTTTTAGAATACTTGCCCTTTTGTAGAGAACTGTATTGGTCCCACTCTTAGACCAGCGCTGGGAAAACTACCGCCTGCCGGCAGACGGCCACATGGCAGCCCCGTCCCCCGTCCCGCAGAGTTGCGAGCGGAAGAAAAGGGAGGGTTAAAAACTCACCCACTCACCGTGTCACGTCTCCATGGCAACAAGGTGTCATATGTCACTCTCAGGACATGCCAGCATATTGCATTCTGGCAACCGGAGTGTAATACGCTAGTGTGTCATGTGACGTGTCACGTGATGCCCTGTTGCCATGGAGACCCGACACAGGAAGTGGTGATTAGGTGATTTTTTGTTTTTTTACTTAACCTTCCGTATTTTTCCGCATTGGGCTCTGCAGGGAGGGAGAAGGGGAACATTTTTAGGAATGCGTACCAGGCTGCGCAAAGTTTTCCCAGCCCTAGGATACAGGGCTGTGGAGTCGGAGTCGTGGAGTCGGGCAATTTTGGGTGCCTGGAGTCGGAGTCGGGAAAAAATGCACCGACTCCGACTCCTAATGAATTTGTAACTGTAATTAAAATAGAAAATATGATAAAATGTTCTATTTCTCAGATAATAGTCATTAAAAATAATATATATACAGTATATATACAGTAATAGCTGTGCTTAGTCCACAAAAATGAAATAAACCAATCAAAATTAGTTACTTGTGCTGCTTCAATAAAGCAGTCCCCATATTTTTAAGGTCAGATATACATATCTGATTGTGACTGTATATATGATGTGTACACAGGAAGCTCTTATCTATACGAAATAACATCTATGCTGTAAGAATAAAGCCTGATGTGTAGCTGTGTCACTAATAGAGATGGTCAATGAGATGGAAATAATTCTGCATTGATGCTGATTTATGCAAATGTATGCACTCCCTTTGCTGATGAAATCAAATCATTTGATATGTTGTTAAAATTTGGTTTGGTGACTACAAATTAAAGGGTACCTGAGACGGATGAAAAGTAAAGTTTTATACATACCTGGGGCTTCCTCCAGCCCCCTTCAGGCTAATCAGTCCCTCACTGTCCTCCACCACCCGGATCTTCTGCTATGAGCCCTGGTAATTCAGCCAGTCAGCGCTGTCCGGCCGCATGCCGCTCCCACAGCCAGGAACATTCTGCACCTGCGCAATAGTGCTGTGCAGGTGTAGTACACTCCCGGCGGCGGAGTGTGTGCATGCGCACTACGCCCGACTGGCTCAAGTACCTGGACTCATAGCAGAAGATCCAGGTGGTGGAGGAGGACAACGAGGGACTGATTATCCTGAAGGCGGCTGGAGAAAGCCCCAGGTATGTATAAAACTTTAATTTCATCTGTCTCAGGTTTACTTTGTTACACAGTAGTACTATACTCTACATATGCACTCTCCACAGAGCTGCAGGGAATCCACTGAGAATGCTGTGCACATTGAACACAGAGGTGTTGTCTGTCACCCATAAACCTTGTTCAGATTGTGCATGAAGAATGTGTAATAGAGGAAGAATCCCCTCATTCTCCTGCAGAGTACCTGCACATCATCCTTACATGTACCCACACTTACATTGCCTAGGGCCTAATAGATGTTCTTTGTTCCAGTTTGTACCTTTTACAAGTACTCTTACCAAGGACTAGTTTTAGTCTAAAGGGAATAAATATAGTAGTCTACATATCCTTCTCACTTCAGTTGTCTTGTAAAATTCCTAAGCGTTGGCAGTTAAGAGACGAATTTCATGTTACATGCTTTTAATCAACAAAATTGTAATATGCAAATTAGAGGAGTCAGAGTCGGAGTCGGTGGAATCCTAAACTGAGGAGTCGGAGTCGGTGGATTTTTGGACCAACTCCACAGCCCTGCTAGGATAGACTCTGACTAGGCATTTAATCCTAACCTGTCCTTTTCAGATTAATCAATGTCACCCATTTGAAAGCCATGAAATTCTCTACAGCTAGGTTTTTGTTAAAGGGAACCTTAACTGAACGGGGGGGGTAAAGAGTTTTACTTACCTGGGGCTATTACCAGCCTCCTGCAGCAGTCCTGTGCCCTCGGCGCTGCTCTGGAATCCTCTGGTCCCCCGCTGTCACTTAGTTTCGTTTTTGACGACTCACCAGTCGCCGGCCGCCATGCGTATTATTGGACGCATTCATCAATGCAATTAGCGCTATTGCGGACCGCAACGCGTACAAAAATACGCGTTGCCGCATTCCGCACGCGTTGCGGTCCGCAATAGCTCTAATTGCATTGGTGAATGCGTCCAATAATACGCATGGCGGCCGGCGACTGGTGAGTCGTCAAAAACGAAACTAAGTGACAGCAGGGGACCAGAGGATTCCAGAGCGGCGCCGAGGGCACAGGACTGCTGCAGGGGGCTGGTAATAGCCCCAGGTAAGTAAAACTCTTTACCCTCCGTTCAGTTAAGGTTCCCTTTAAGGGGCAATAATCCCTCTATCCAATTTGCCCGTAAGCTTATGAAATACTATAAGCCACCACACTCGTATAGATTGTGTAAGTGCCAAGGGTGCTGCTGAGACTTTGTCCTCGAGGGTCATTTACATTTTGGAGAATCACTATTCAAAGCTCCTGGGCCAGTCACCCACCAGTGACACTAGGGCCTTAGACTCGTGGCTGGCTATCTTGCAGTTACCCACTCTAACCAATGACCAAAAGGAATTTATGGATGCCCTCATTATAATGGATGAGGTTACTGCTTACATTCTATCACTTAAAATGTCTACTGGTCCTGATGGGTCTTCTCCGTAGCATTATAAAAAAAAAAATTGTAGATATCCTAACCATCCCCCTAGCTACACTGTTCAATTATGTTTTAAAAGGTGACTAGTTCCCCTCAGAATGCTCTCTGCTTCCCTTTCACTTATCCAACATCCACACAATATAAAAAAAATTGCCAAGATTCTGGTCTTAGATTGGGAGGGGGGTATGGGGCTTGGTTAGGGATAACCAGACTGGGTTTATTCCCGCTTGGCAGGGTTATGATAATGTGAGACATGCTGTGGATATTGTACAAGATGCAGAATTTAAAAATAATAGGTTACTGATGTTGGGATTAGATATTAGCAAGGTGTTTGACTTTGTTTCCTGGCAGTACATGATAACAGCCCTAAAGGCTGGTTTCAGACTGAAAACCAGTGTCAGTGATGCAGTGCGACGCACCGCATCGCACCATCAAAAACAGGCTTTTAGGGAACACCACGCTACTGCACGGTGTTCTGTGCCTGGCCATCGGCCAAGCAGGAAGTGACGTGTGCTTGCCGTCACTTCCTGCTTTGGATATGCAGAAGTGCACTGGTAAAATACGCTTCCACGCACGTACATTGCATCTGAGGATGTATGTATATATGTATGTGTGTATATATTATACATTATGTATGTTTGTATGTATGTATGTGTATATATATATATATATATATATATATATATATATATATATATATATATATATATAATTATTTTTTAAATGAATGTGTCGCCATTTACTAACACTTCTGGGTTGACTGAGATCGCCGCAACTGTACGCAGCACAGCAGCGGTAACCTAGTTCTTGACCTACGTCTGGGACGCAGCGAAAATGCACCATACTGCGCAAGTATAAAAGTCTCCATAGACTTTCATTGGGCCCTGCCTCGGTATAAAGGCCCTCAGTTTTTAGGTTTAGATGGTCCTTTTTATCTCTGCTGTCATAGATTTCAGTGTTCTCCCCAGAATTTTTTTCCAGCCGGGTGGCATGAAAAAGTAGCCGGGTGGTGAAGAAAGGTCATGCTGGGTGGAAAGGCAGGGTCACATCGAAGCTGCAAATTTATTTTGGGTCCCAACATAGTCACCTATGTTGAAAGCTGCGATTAGCAGCTACAGCTGGAAATTTGTACAGGTCGTAGCAATTTAAGACTAAAACTGAGTACCCACGAAAAGATAGATCACGGAATTCCATTATGAACAATCGTTCTATGATCTATCTTTGAACACTGGAAGCGGAGTTATGTGACCAACAGGACGTAAGCAATAGTTCAAATGAAACCATGTTTTGCTAAAGTCCAATGACTTTAGTAGAAATTATTGTTTCGTTTGAACGATCATTTCCATTGTGATCCATCAGAACGGTCCTTTAAAAAAAAAAAAAGTGAGCACCACGGTTCGTAAGCCATCTGAAACTTGTATAACGAATCTCCATTAAATGATCATTACGTAATGTCATGCTGTTTAATTTTTATGTGGATATGGACCTTTTGGACTGAGATCATAACCAATGCCTGCTGTACCAGATGATTGTTATTAAGATGCAGGGGTGTGTGTGTGTGTGTGTGTGTGTGTGTGTATCAGCTTGGCAGACAGCTTGGCTGGGGAAAGCACAATGAGCTGTGTAACAGTGTAAATAGATTTTCACAGGTCAGCAGCAGCTGTATCCCCCAGCTCACTCCCACCCCCCCCCCCCCCCCCTGCCCTGATTTCTCACCTCGCTGTTTGATTTCTGGACAGACACGTGGGAAGTAAGTAAAGTTTACAGCGTGAGGGGAGAGTCCTTCACCCATTGTCTGTCTAGCATTCTCCGATGTTTACTTTGAAAACAAGAGGCCAGCATGCCAGTGGATGACTGATAAGATCACTCTAAGGAGCCCCTCGGGAAAGCATCCTTGTTTTCTCCCCTCTCGCACCGCTTTTACAGCCAGGAAAACACACAGACCCAGCGCGGCTTGAAGCATCGATAGCAGCCAGTAGCACATTAGCTCAGCTGACCCACGCGACAGGGCACGCCCCCCACTGGTGAAGCTGTAATGTGACTGGCCAACAGGGTAGTGAGAGGCAGAGTCTTCTGAGCTGCATGACACAACGTCATACAGTACTTCCCCTGTCCCTCCCTCCTTACCACCCACAGACAGGAATTGAGGCGTAGAGCGGGTATAGCGTCCATGAGCGACAGCGGGCTGCCTGCAGAAGCAGTTCTGCTGCGGATGGCGGCTGATTGGCAGCCGGGCGGTGAGGAATTTCAGGTGGGCGGAGCGCCCCGCTAATTGGCTCTAGGGAGAACACTGGATTTATGACAATCCTTCTACTGGAACACGGATACCTGGAGCAACCTCCTGTCCCATTGGTCTCAGGCGAGGTACAAGTGCTGGTGCTGGTGAGGGCCTCTAGGGCAAAGGGCAATTTTTTGATTGTGTTGAAAAGAGTTGGACTGGCTGCAACCCAAAACTGCTCACACAGATGCCTCTGTAGTTTGCTGGATCATAGTGATCTCCACTCTTGTAAATGGGAGTTAGAAGTCTTTCATTCCAGACATCAGGAAAGTGACGAGTGTACAGGGCCAGGTTGAATGGTTTCCATATTGCAGCATGTATTTCTGGGGAGCCAGATCTGATCATTCCTGATAGGATTCAATCTGTGCTGCTAGCTTTTTTTGTTTTTTGCCTTGCATGAGTTTTATCTTCCCTTTTTATTTCCTTCAATGTAAAAGGTACATTATCTTTTAAAACTACCACAGAGAGACCTAAACAAGTCTATTGTTAAACTGCTACTAGATTAGGGGGGGGGGGGGGGGGGGTTAGACCACATTGAAGTAAAAATGGGTGACTTTGTTAACCCACATAACGAGCTTGACTGTGCCTGCCATAACATGTGGGGATTAGTGTAGCTGGCCGGACCGCAGGGAGCAGTTTAGCTTTGGAGATAGACACCTTGGGGAAGAAGATTCACAAGACGCCCCTGCACCAGGGATGCATCGGGTTTTGCATATTTAGCGTTTTTTTTTTTCAGTGGTTTTTGTTCTCTAAATCCTAGGTGTGTCCTATTCCAGAGCATCTTATATTCTGCAAAATACAGCATTTGTGCAGTTGTGGAAAAAAAGGTATACTTTGCCATATTTATTCCCGTTACTCATAGACTAAAACTAGTCCTTGGTAAGAGTACTTGTAAAAGGTACAGGCCGGAACAAAGAACATCTATCAGGCCCTAGGCAATGTAACTGTGAGTACATGTAAGAGTGATGTGCAGGTACTCTGCAGGGGAATAAGGAGATTCTTCCTCTATTACACATTCTTCATGCACAATCTGAACCAGATTTATGGGTGATAGACAACACCTCTGTGTTCAATGTGCACAACATTCTCAGTGGATTCCTTGCAGCTCTGTGGAAAGTGCATATGTAGAGTATAGTACTACTGTGTAACAAAGTAAACCTGAGACAGATGAAATTAAAGTTTTATACATACCTGGGGCTTCCTCCAGCCCCCTTCAGGCTAATCAGTCCCTCGCTGTCCTCCTCCGCCACCTGGATCTTCTGCTATGATTCCAGGTACTTGAGCCAGTCTGGCGTAGTGCGCATGCACACACTCCGCCGCCGGGAGCGTACTACGCCTGCGTAGCACTGTTGCGCAGGTGCAGAACGCTCCTGGCTGTGGAAGCGGCATGCGGCCAGACTGCGCTGACTGGCTGAATTACCAGGACTCATAGCAGGAGATCCAGGTGGTGGAGGTGGACAGCGAGGGACTGATTAGCCTGAAGGGGGCTGGAAGAAGCCCCAGGTAGGTATAAAACTTTTATTTTCATCCTTCTCAGGTACCATTTAATTCGTAGTCACCAAACCAAATTTTAACAACATATCAAATGATTTGATTTCATGAGCAAAGAGTGCATACATTTGCATAAATCAGAATCAACGCAGAATTATTTCCATCTCATTGACCATCTCTATTAGTGACACGGCTACACATCAGGCTTTATACTTACAGCATAGATGTTATTTCGTATATATAAGAGATTCCTATGTACACATCATATATACAGTCACAATCAGATGTGTATATCTGACTTTAAAAATACGGGGACTGCTTTATTGAAGCAGCACAAGTAACTAATTTTGATTGGTTTATTTCAATTTTGTGGACTAAGCACAGCTATTACTGTATGTATAAATTATTTATGATGACTATTATCTGAGAAATAGAACATTTTATCATATTTTCTATTTTAATTACAGTTTAAATTCAGTCGGAGTGGGTGCATTTTTTTCCCGACTCCAGGCACCCAAAATTGCTCTGACTCCATGACTCCGACTCCACAGCCCTGGTTAAAGTTGGCATTTATTTATATTTCGAAAAGCCCAGTGGAAGAGGCTACGAATTTTCATATTGGGAATGAAGCACAGTCCAAACTTTCCAAGAAAACGGCAGCCTGCTGCTCTGAAAGTCTGCTGTGCAGGAAGTGGCTGGAAAAGTTTATACTTACTAGGCACTTTTTCATGTAATCAAATTAGGAATCTTTAACAAACTACCATATATACTCGCATATAAGCTGAGTTTTTGACTCAAAAAATGTTTTAGGTTGGTGGACTGAGTGCTGCAGGGTCCTTTTTTTTTTTTTTTTTTTTTTTTTTTTGCCCCACATCCAAAATGTTTCCAGAGCCTGCAGTCTCCATCTTCGCAATATCTCCAAAATCTGCCCCTTTCTGACCCCTGACGCTACCAAGCTTCTCATCCACACCTTCATCTTTCACCTTGACTATTGCAATGCCCTGCTGTCAGGCATTCCTTTAAAATGCATTGCACCCCTTCAATCAGTCATGAATCCAGCAGCTAGACTCATCCACTCTTTCACTTCTCCCCTTTGCAAAGCCCTACATTGGCTCCCTATCTGCTTCAGGATCAGCTTCTGTGCCTGGCCTACAAATCTGTGCACAAGACCTGCTCAACCTACATCTCTAACCTTGTCCACAGATCTATACCTGCCCGCCTCGTCTGGTCTTTCAATGATCACCGTCTGACCTACCCACGCATTTCTCACTCACATGCACACCTACCAGACTTCTCAAGAGCCACACCCACCCTATGGAACTTCCTCCCATCCCCTCAGACTCGCCCCTTCCTTCAACACCTTCACGCAAGCCCTCAAAACACACGTCTTTAAAATGGCCTACCCCAATCAGTTGAGCACCCTTTCCACAGCCCTATCTTATGTGTGTCCCCCCCCCCCCTTTAGATTGTAAGCCTTTGGTATGTGTTCCTCATCCTTCCCTTTAGATTGTAAGTCTTTGGCTAAGTCTAATAACTCAGTCTACAGTCTTATTTGAAATTGTTTTGTGAAATGTTCATTTTAGAAGAAGCCTTTGAACAATAATTCAGAGACATTTCATTAACCTCCCTGGCGGTAAACCCGACACAGTGCCAGGCTAGCCGCCGCAGGGAATCGCATGGCCCCAGGAGGTTTTTTTTTTTTTAAATAAAACCTGTTGTATAATCTTCAGCTAGCACTTGGCTAGCTAACTATGCCCCCCAAGTGCCTCCGCTCCCCCCCCCCCCCGATCACCGGCGCAATACATACCCCCCCCCCAGGGATCCCGTGATGGCGCAACCTCCCAATCAGCTCCAGGCTTCGCTATGGGGAGGATCGGGATTGCGCATGACATCGATGACGTGATGGCCGAAGCTAATTGGGGAGCTGCGGTTCTCACAGGATGGGGGGGGGGGGGGTGGAGAGGTGCCGGGGGACTTGGCGAACATAGTTAGCTAGCCTAGTGCTAGCTAACTAAATACAAAACATGTTTTATTAGAAAAAAAAAATCTCTCCCACGGACGCAGCCACTGCATCTGCGTACCGCCAGGGAGGTTAAAGGCTCTGCTCCTACAGAATCAGAATCCTTTATTTCACCAAGTTCAAAAGAGGGGGTTCCAGGTACCTGGAATTGGTTGTGGCTCATACAGGTTCTGGAAGGATGAGGGGGTTAATGTATGAAAGACAAGAGCCGAAGCTGCCATACTACGGCGACACCAGTCGCACTTGGCAAGCATCTGTTATCCCTAAGGAGACATCGAAGGGGGGGGGGGGGGGGGGGTGGGAGGGGAATGTTCAGCCGTGATGGTCCAGCTCTTCATGAAGGAAACCAACGGTGAGGACTGATGCTGCTGAGGATCCCAATTTGCTGGTATCTGGCAGTGCTGGCCAATGTGTTCCAGTCCAAAAGGTGCAGTAGTGTGATTTTCTGTGGAGGGTCCCGACTCCTGGGCAGCATACAGCAGGGCTAGTCAAGATACTGTAATCTGGCTGCCACAGAAGCTTCTAGCCGCTGCGGCCCTTTCTTCCGCATTAACGGCTGGCATCAAGGAGGGCTGAACCAAGGGTGTCCCTGCTGCTGTAATAAACATTCAGTAAATTTCTCTCCGAATGATAGTGAATGTGTATACTTCCACCATACAGTATACAATCTGCAATGTGCTCACCGACTTTCCAGGCTGATAAACTGACAGATTAGCAAGCAGGCTTTATGGTGTCTCCCAATGGATGCTGCTTCCGCTCAGGGGTTCTTGCGCTCCCAAGGACATAAAAAAACATACAAAGGGAAAAAATATATAATGTTGTTCCGCCAAATCTGACTTTCTTATACTCTATCCGCTTGTGTTCTTAGTGTGCCACAGCAATACCAACATGCCTCCACCAGCATGCATATACAGTGGCTTGCAAAAGTATTCGGCCCCCTTGAAGTTTTCCACATTTTGTCACATAACTGCCACAAACATGAATCAATTTTATTTGAATTCCACATGAAAGACCAACACAAAGTGGTGTACACACGAGAAGTGGAACAAAAAACATACATGATTCCAAACAATTTTTACAAATAAAAAACTGCAAAGTGGGGTGTGCTTAATTATTCAGGCCCCTTTGGTCTGAGTGCAGTCAGTTGCCCATAGACGTTGCCTGATGAGTGCTAATGACTAAATGGAGTGCACCTGTGTGTAATGTAATATCAGTACAAATACAGCTGCTCTGTGACGGCCTCAGAGGTTGTCTAAGAGAATATTGGGATCAACAACACCATGAAGTCCAAAGAACACACCAGACAGGTCAGGGATAAAGTTATTGAGAAATTTACAGCAGGCTTAGGCTACTAAAATATTTCCAAAGCCTTGAACATCCCACAGAGCACTGTTCAAGCGATCATTCAGAAATGGAAGGCGTATGGCACAACTGTAAACCTACCAAGACAAGGCCGTCCACCTAAACCCACAGGCCAAACAGGGAGAGCGCTGTTTAGAAATGCATTCGAGAGGCCCATGGTGACGCTGGATGAGCTGCAGAGATCTACAGCTCAGGTGGGGAAACTGTCCATAGGACAACTATTAGTTGTGCATTGCACAAAGTTGGCCTTTATGGAAGAGTGGCAAGAAGAAAGCCATTGTTAACAGAAAAGCATAAGAAGTCCCGTTTGCAGTTTGCCACAAGCCATGTGGGGGACACAGCAAACATGTGGAAGAAGGTGCTCTGGTCAGATGAGATCAAAATTGAACTTTTTGGCCAAAATGCAAAACGCTATGTGTGGTGGAAAACCAACACTGCACGTCACTCTGAACACACCATCCCCACTGTCAAATATGGGGGTGGCAGCATCATGCTCTAGGGGTGCTTCTCTTCAGCAGGGACAGTGAAGCTGGTCAGAGTTGATGGGAAGATGGATGAAGCCAAATACAGGGAAATCTTGGAAGAAAACCTCTTGGAGTCTGCAAAAGACTTGAGACTGGGGCGGAGGTTCACCTTCCAGCAGGACAACAACCCTAAACATAAAGCCAGGGCAACAATGGGTTGGTTTAAAACAAAACATATTCATGTGTTAGAATGGCCCAGTCAAAGTCCAGATCTAAATCCAATCCAGAATCTGTGGCAAGATCTGAAAACTGCTGTTCACAAACGCTGTCCATCTAATCTGGCTGAGCTGGAACTGTTTTGCAAAGTAGAATGGGCAAGGATTTCAGTCTTTAGATGTGCAAATCTGGTAGAGACATACCCTAGAAGACTGGCAGCTGTAATTGTAGCAAAAGGTGGGGTTACAAAGTATTGACTCGGGGGGCTGAATAATTATGCACACCCCACTTTGAAGTTATTTATTTGTAAAAAAATGTTTGTAATCATGTATGATTTTCGTTTCACTTCTCACGTGTACACCACTTTGTATTGGTCTATTCACGTGGATTTCCAATAAAATTGTTTCATGTTTGTGGCAGTAATATGACAAAATGTGGAAAACTTCAAAGGGGCCAAATACTTTTGCAAGCCACTGTAGGATGTAAGCTCAGCAGAATCGGTCACTGACCACAAACCAGCTCTCCTCACTTTAATATGCAACAGACCACCAGCGGGCAACTGTATCCTGGACACGACTAAACCACTCCAACAGAGATGTCCCATTATACTTTGGGTGGAGCTTGCGCACGGCAGAGGAGGAGGCGCTGACCACACATGTGGAAATCTGGCTTAAAGAGACACTGAAGCGAATAAAAAACTTGCTTCTTCTCTTATATTCAGCAGGGGCATGTGTGCCCCTGCTAAACCGCCGCTATCCCGCCGCACAACTGGGGTCCCTTACCCCCCCCCCCCAAATCCCCCCCTGCAAAATCTACGACCAACTTGGTCGTAGATTTTTCTGCTCCTAGAGGCAGGGCTAATAGACGCAGCCCTGCCTCTCAGCGCCGTCTATCAGCGGCGGATCTCCGCCTCTCCCCGCCCCTCTCAGTGAAGGGAGAGGGGCGGGGGAGAGGTGGAGATACGCGCTGACAGACGCGTGGGAGGCAGGGCTGCGGCGATTAGCCCTGCCTCACCAGGAAGCGAGGACGGAGGGGATTTGGGGGGTAAGGGACCCCCGTTGTGCAGCGGGATAGCGGCGGTTTAGCAGGGGAACACATGCCCCTGCTGAATATAAGAGAAGAAGCGAGTTTTATACTCGCTTCAGATTCTCTTTAAGCTTTGCACTTTATTTGAATAGAAATTTAAAGGGTTGTGTTATTCAGGCGACCTTCTGAAGTTGGCTTATAATGGGACATCGCTGTTGGAGTGGTTTAGGATACAGTTGCCCGTTGGTGGTCTGTTGCATAATAAAGTGAGGAAAGCTGGTCTGTGGTCGGTCAGTGACTGCTTCTGGTGAACTTAAAACCTATATGCATGCTGGTGGAGGCACGTTGGTATTGCTGTGGCACTGTCCTTCTGAGGTATATTTGAGACAAAGGATATGAAGATTCTAGGAGTGCACAATTGTGGACTTTGATCTGAACAGCCTGCACGCTGTAGAAAAAATTGGACTGTTCAGCGCTGCAAAATCAATTTGTGCTTGTTTTAAAGAGACACTGAAGTCTCAAAAAAACCCATCTTTTTATATAACAAATGTGTTTAATTTGTTTACCCTAACTAAACCGCCACATTCCCGTCGCTGTAATCTATCTAAATCCCCCTAACTCGCCCTCCCTCTCCCCTGCAAAATCCACGACTTTCTTGGTCATGGATTTTGCTGCCCTGTGCGCTTCCGTGTGAGGCAGAGCTACGAGCTGCAGCACTGCCTCTACATGCGTCTGTCAGCGCGTATCTCCGCCTCTCCCCCGCCCCTCTCAGTGAAGGAAGACTGAGAGGGGCGGGGTAGAGGCAGCTATCCGGGCTGATAGACGCGCTGAGAGGCAGAGCTGCGGCTCATAGCTCTGCCTCTTACTGAAGCGCTGCCCGGATTGCCCCTGGCGGGTTAGGGGGGATTTAGATAGTGTACAGCGGCGAATTTGTTAAATTAAAAGATTTTTTTTTGAGACTTCAGAGTCTCTTTAATAACGTATCTGTATGTTTTTGGAATTTGGGAGGAAACTGGAGTGCCCGGAGGAAACCCACACAGACACGGAGAGAACATACAAACTCTTTGCAGATAGTGCCCTGGCTGGGATTCAAACCAGGGACCCAGCGCTGCAAGGCGAGAGAGCTAACCACTACGCCACCATGCTGCCCTCCTTTATCTAAGAAGTACCTCTTCAAGTTGAGTTTGCGAACAAATTTCTTAACATGTATAAAAGTTTCAAATTTATTAAGAGAGTTCTTGCATATTGTAGGCCTCTATCAAGGAGCTTAGGGCCTGATTCACAAAGCGGTGCAAAGTGTTTGCACGCGAGTGAAAACCCCTTTATCACGCCTAAACTCAGTTTAGGCATGATAAGAAGAAACTCGCGCGAATTTGCAAGCGTGCAGGCCCCGGCGCTTCGCGCGAAGCTCCCATTAAGCCCTATGGGACTTCGCGCGAAGAGCAGCACAAATCGGTGATAACTCAGTGGTGCAAAGGTTATCACGCCTAAAGTCTTTTAGGCGTGATAACTGAGTTATCACCGCTTTGTGAATCAGGCCCTTAATCTTAGATTTGTCTAGCCTTACCCCGCCGAGATTAAAAATCCCCTCCCCCTTGATTATTCCTTTCTTTTCTTGTACTCCCCTTCCTCCTCTGTCTCCCCTTCTGGCTCTCTTTTTCTCACATTTTTGGGGGTCATGAATGGTTCGGCATACCACTCGTCATGAAAGTATTGGGGTCTGTGAAAAAAAGGAGGTTTTTCTGCCGCCAAGTGCCCAAACCCCCCCCCCCCCCCCCCCCCCCGTGCCACTGCTCATGGGTCTGGGTTGGTTGGGCTGAAATGGTCGGTTAGGATTTTTGGGTTCATGGAGGGCGAGGTCTAGGGTGCCAGTACATCTCTTGTGATGTAAATCTGGGCCTGCTCTGACCATATAGTTTCCGCAACTGTTAATATTTTTACACTTCCTCTTTAGCTTGAACTGAACTCACACCATAGTATAAATCTAAACATTGGAGTGATATCAGGCTGAAAGCCTTTGACAATAAGAATATAGTCAGCGCATGTAGCCCCTATGTTTTTCATAAGCGGAAACATAAATGAACAGAGGTTGACCCAGAAATACACATGAATGGTAGTATCTCCCACAAAAAAACCCACATAATTAGGCAGTGGTTGCCCCTGAAATGTACGTAATTAGCTATTTATTCCCTTAAAAACAGTTTCCTCCCTTTAAATATATTAAGGAGAGTTCCCCTTTAAACGTTTTTCTCTTTCTTCCTCCAGTTAACGCCTCCTACTTTTCCTGGCATCAGTGGCGGCACCTAAGAAATTACTCCCCTCGCAGGTGACTCCTCCTGTCCTCCAACACTGCTCTCTGACCTCCATTGCTGCAGGTCTGGCTGCAAATCTCCAGCGCTATGCTTACAGGCAGAGCAAGGCTACAGGAAAATGGTGGCTGGAGCCCACCACTAGAGACACACATAGACTCCAGTGGTGGGCTTTGGATGCCATTTATCCTTAGCCATTCTGCCGAACGTAACGCAGCAGTGCCGGGCGAGATCCACAATTTTGTCTGCGGCACCTGGGAGACCTGACAGGTTTCAATGTACCCCCAGGGTTCCGCGGACCCCAGGTTGAGAAACAGTGGTATAAAATAAGCCTCCCCTAAAGAAACCGTTATAAATGTAACACTTGTCTCATTGTATCTGCGGGACTGTTACTTTAACCACTTCACTACTGAGGGGTTTTACCCCTTGAGCACCAGAGCAACTTTCATCTTTCAGCGCTCCCTCCATTCATTCGCCTATAACTTTATCACTATTTATTACAATGAAATGAACTATATCTTGTTTTTTTTCACCACCAAGTAGGCAAGAATTATGCCAAGAATTATTTTATTCTAATTTTTTTTTTACCAGGGAAATAAGAAAAAATTTGGAAATTACTATTTTTCAGTTTTTGACCATTATAGTTTTTAAATATTTCATGCTACCATAATTAAAATCCACGTAATTTATTTGCCCATTTGTCCTGGTTATTACACCATTTAAATTTTGTCCCTATCACAATGTATGGCGCCAATATTTTATTTGGAAATAAAGGAGCATTTTTTTCCGTTTTGCATCTATCACTATTTACTAACTCATGATTTTAAAAATAACAGTAATGTACCCTCTTGATATACATATTTAAAAAAGTTTAGTTCCCAAGATAACTATTTATGTATTTTCTTGTCAATTTTTTTTTTAATGAAGAAAAAAAATTTGATTACCTTGGAGAGAGTGTGGGGGGGGAAATAGTTAATTTTAAATGAAAAAAAAAATGCTTGTAATGTAAAAAAAAGTGTATTGATGTAATTTTACTATTTGGCCACAAGATGGCCTCAGTCAGTTTTTTGGAATGTGTCCTGTAAGCGTACATAGTATGCTTACAGGAAGTGCACTGTGAATGGGAAACTTTTGTTTTTTTTTACAACGATCATGCGGCTTCTCATAGAAGCCGCAGATCATTGCTTCGTGGGCCATAGATCAATGAATTCACATTCATTGATCTCCGGGTGAGTGGGTGGCGACGTGAGCTGGAGCACGGATAGCGGCGGGGGTACATATATCTACGCTCCGGGTGTGGAAGTGAAGTTTAAAGGGGCGTAGATATACTGTACCTGGGCGGGGAACTTGTTAAAGCCCAACAAGACCTAAGATTGATCGGTCAATAAATGGAAATTAGCAGAATACTGAAGCAAAATGGTGGACAAAATACCTTTTATTATGGACCAAATGTACTTAGAACCACAGTATAGTTTGCTTACTGCCCTCTCTGGGCTCAGCAGCTAGGTGCATTAGTCAGATGTTACCATGTGACACTAAAAGTTAAAAGAAAGCCATAGTTCAGACTGTATTTCCTAAAATCCCTGTCCTATGTCTACACAAAGACAGAACTTAGTTGTTCACAGGAAGAAGGTGTTGAGCAATTGTATGAACTTAAAAAGATATTTACCTCAATAAAGGGAAGCCTCTGGATAGTCCAGATGCTTTCCCGCTCTTCCTACGCCCCCTCTGTTCCTGTGCTGGGACCTTAAAATGGATGAGCTCCGACTGGATATCTCCACGTATAAAACTATGAGAGACTGTTGCCTTTTGATTTTTTTCGGAGACATGGCTGGACCCCTCCATACCAGACGCTGCAGTTGAGCTTGCAGGTCACACGCTTCACCGTGCTGATCGAACGCATGATTCTGGCAAGAAAACAGGTGGAGGACTATGTGTTTATATCAATAATGCTTGGTGCACTAACGTAACCATAATCAACAAGTCTTGTTCACCTGATGTGGAGTATCTAATGCTGAGATGTCTACCCTTTTACCTACCCAGGGAACATACAGTTATTATAATTATGGCAGTGTACATTCCACCTCAAGCCAATACTAAGTCAGCAAATGAACAACTGTTTGATGTCATCAGTAAGCAACAGAACTCATACCCTGATGCAATTTTCATCATTGCTGGAGATTTTAACCAAGCAAATCTTAAGAAGGTATTTCCCAGATATCATCAGCATGTGGGCTGTAAAACCAGAGGAGAAAACACCTTGGATCATGTCTATACAAACATCAAAGGTGCCTATAAGATCACCCCACGCCCCCCACTGGGACAGTCTGACCATCTATCTTTGTTTCTTATTCCCGCATACAAAGCAATTATCAACACTGCTAAACCAATTAGCAAGGCTGTTAAAGTCTGGCCTGAGACTGCCGTCTCTCAGCTCCAAGATTGCTTTGAAAATACAGACTGGGATATTTTCTTTCATGAAACAGACCTGGAGACCAGTACTTCCTCTGTATTGTCATATGTTAATTTCTGTGTGGACACCATCACTGTCAACAAAAGAATTACGGTTTACCCAAATCATAAACCATGGATTACAAAAGAACTCAAGGAACTTCTAAAGAATAGAAACAAAGCTTTTAAAATACAGGACAAAGAAGCATATTCTTCAGCCAGAACAAGTCTGAAAAAAGGCATACGAAATGCAAAACTTAAATACAAACAAAGGATTGAGGAAAACTTTGAAAATGACTCAAACCCAAAGAGGATGTGGCAAAGCATTCAACTATTCACAGATTACAAAAAGAAGAATAGCACTCAATATACACTGGACAATAACATCCCCAGCTTAGTAGAGGAACTTAACAACTTCTTTGCTAGATTTGAAAAAGACAACAATCGGCCTCCAGTCAACTTTGGGCCCACTACAGACTCACAGCCTTTATTCCTTCACATACATGAAGTGCAGCAAGCACTCACAAATATCAACACCAGGAAAGCTGCAGGTCCTGATGGTGTGCAAGGACGTGTGCTCCAGGCCTGTGCTGGTCAACTAGCAAAAGTTTTTACACAAATATTCAACCCCTCTCTGTTCTTGGGTGTAGTCCCCTCATGCCTTAAATCTACAACCATTGTGCCAGTTCCAAAAAATCCTAGGATAACCTGTCTTAATGATTATCGACCAGTTGCTCTAACCCCTGTCATCGCCAAGTGCTTTGAACGACTGGTAGCCACACACATCAAGGCCTCCATCCCAGCAAATCTAGATCAACACCAGTTTGCTTACCGAACAAATAGATCGACTGAGGATGCCATCTGTGTAGCTCTCCATGCTGCCCTCTCACACCTGGAAAAGCCCAACTCCTATGTTAGGATGCTCTTTGTTGACTACAGCTCAGCATTTAACACCATTGTACCTAGCCAGCTGACCAACAAACTCCATGCACTAGGTCTTGCTCCCTCCATATGTACTTGGTTATTGGACTTCCTTACTAATCGCCCTCAAACTGTCAGACTAGGAAAACAGACATCCTCCACCCTTACCCTGAGCACTGGTGTGCCACAGGGCTGTGTATTAAGCCCTCTCCTCTATGCACTTTTCACCCATGACTGCCAGCCTATCCATACCTCAAACATAATTGTTAAGTTTGCAGATGATACGACTGTCATTGGGCTTATATCAGGAAGCTGCATACAGAGAAGTTAGGAACCTGACTGCATGGTGCGACATTAACAACCTGTTATTAAATACAAAGAAGACCAAAGAAATTATTCTGGACTTTAGGACCACCAAAAAGACCACTCACCTACCGCTAATGATCAATGCAGAGGCTGTGGAAAGAGTTTCCAGCTTCAAATTTTTGGGAGTCACCATCGCAGAGAACCTGTCCTGGGCTGACAATGCTTTAGCTCTAACCGGCAAAGCACAACAACGCCTCTACTTTCTGAGAAAACTAAGAAGCGCTAACCTCCCACAGAAGCTGCTGGTTAATTTCTACAGATGCACTATAGAAAGCGTTCTGACCAATTGCATGACAGCCTGGTACAACAGCTGCACGAAGGCTACTAGAGAAGCCCTGCAGCGAGTTGT
Organism: Hyperolius riggenbachi; assembly: GCF_040937935.1. Taxonomy (NCBI): domain Eukaryota; kingdom Metazoa; phylum Chordata; class Amphibia; order Anura; family Hyperoliidae; genus Hyperolius; species Hyperolius riggenbachi. The sequence goes on from NC_090653.1 coordinate 215,451,362, forward strand.
TAAAACAGCAGAAGCCATTATTGGCACTGAACTACCATCACTGGAACTTTTGTATAATACTCGCAGCGTGAGAAGGGCCAAAAACATTATCAAGGACAACACTCACCCTGGAAATGCCTTGTTTGAGCTCCTTCCATCAGGTAAACGTTTCAGATCAATCCGCACACACACAAACAGACTGAAAGACAGCTTTTTCCCATCCACCATAAACTTGATGAACTCTGAATCCTCTCTGAAATAATTAACACTGTGTACAAATTTTTTAAACATCTGTAATACCTGGCATACTTGTATAATTTCTTCTCTTCCTTGTTACTATCACTATGTTCCCTATATGCACCATGGGGTTGTCATGAAAAGTAATTTCGTTGTGTTACACAATGACAATAAAGTGAATTGAATTTTATACAATATTCAACATCATTGTCGAATACTGTTCCCGGCCTGCTCATACATGGAGGGATGCGCGGCTGCGAGCAATATTCAACATTATTTCACCAAGACACTACGCTCACAGCTTCAATGCGTCCTCATTCCATAATTGTAGCTCGAAAGAAAGAAAACATAAAAAACATAGCATAATACTGTTTCAAATGCGTTATTCCTTCCCACAACACCCAGTGCTGCAAGCAATGATCTCGTGTATAAACATCAACAGGGTCTCACAGGTCCTCACCATTTAGCGTGGCTGCCAGATCACAGACAGCTATATAAGCCTTATAGTGTCACCAGGCAAACAGGTGTTATCCCTCATCAGCAAGTGACACTCCCAAGTATCCCAACACCATCACACATGGACTCTCACCTATTCAAAATGCCATCCAGATTATAAGACAGCATAAGCGCTTTTCATATTACATCAAACACATCTTGTCCGCAGATGGATCCTCATCACACCCTTTGCTCTTATTACCTAATGAACTGAATAGCTTCACATAGGGTAAAAAAGTACTTTAATTATAAAATTTTGAAATCAGTGCACTCACATGGTCCGGATAAATACAAGCATAAAACAATGCCCTCCACGCCAGCTCTGCACGCCTGTAGCTCCTCCCTACGCGTTTCGTGCATGCGCACTCATCAGGGGCTGGAGGCGTGTATCAAGCCGGCGTCTTAAATCTTATATTCCCCGCTATCTCATCCAATGGCCTGACTCGCCCATACCCTGCATAGCCGCTAAACAGCTTCCGCCCTTCTGTATGTTATATCGCTTCCACCTATCCTGCGCCGCAACGCTACGGATTCCCCGCACCTCTTGTACCACGTCAGAGTGGGCGGGGCTGGATGCCGTCCGTCATGGCTAAACCTCTGCATTCCCTTAGGAACGCGTACTGTCATTGCGACGTATGAGGTCCCGCCCAACTACATCATCTCGTGGGTGGTGCGCAACTCCTTACTCCATTGGCTACTACTGCCGGTAAATAAAAGCAGTGATTGGCTAAAACATAAGCCTATTTGTTCTCCATATCCTATACCTTCGCACACTCCTCAAACCCCTGATAGCACAATTTAACAATCAATGCCCACATTTTACCATATAACGTGCATGTATATACTCATAACAATAATCATAATTCCAGCATAGTTTGCACATAATAGGAGCTTACTGTTTTTAGAATCAAAATTTAATATTACTGCCTAACATCATTAATTTCCACATATTGATTACTAGACTAAGCGGCCTATATAACATATCTATACCCATATGATTGGAGTATGTACTGCGCACAGCCCCCACACCGATTGGTGTGTGCCCATGCCCACCATACACACACCAATCTCCCATCTCTAACCCCAGTTTCCACTTCCATATGCCCCACCCACCCCTACTACTACCGGCAGTAGTAGCCAATGGAGTAAGGAGTTGCGCACCACCCACGAGATGATGTAGTTGGGCGGGACCTCATACGTCGCAATGACGGTTCGCGTTCCTAAGGGAATGCGGAGGTTTAGCCATGACGGACGGCATCCAGCTAGTGTTGGGCGAACACCTGGATGTTCGGGTCCGTTCGGCCGAACATGGGCCAGATGTTCGGCATGTTTGGGCCGAACTCCGAACTCCCCCGAACATGCCGCTTTTGGGGGCCCTATGGGGTTGCAGGCATAAGGGAGGAGCATGCCCCGATCGCGGGGGGGTCGGAAATTCCCCCCACCCCCTCCGCTAGCGCTCCCCCCTCTGCCCGCTTCCCCATAAAAAAAGTTTGATGAAATTTAAATAGTACCGGTGGCTGGCAGTGGAGTGAGTGAGGAGGAGGAGGAGTCCAACTAGGAGAGTGACGCGTTGAGGCCTCACGTCCTCTACGTGACGCGTACCCTATGCAGAGGACGTGAGGTCAGAGAAAGGGCGAAAGTACCTCAAGGGTACTACCACTGAACCGCCCTCTGCCCGGCCTCAACGCGTCACTCTCCTAGTCGGATTCCTCCTCCTCCTCACTCACTCCACTGCCAGCCACCGGTACTATTTAAATTTCATCAAACTTTTTTTATGGGGAAGCGGGCAGAGGGGGGAGCGCTAGCGGAGGGGGTGGGGGGAATTTCCGACCCCCCCCCCCCCCGCGATCGGGGCATGCTCCCCCCCCTTATGCCTGCGACCCCATAGGGGAGCAGTATTCGGGCGAACAGGGCCCTGTTCGGCCGAACAGGGGCCCTGTTCGGCGGGCATTCAGTAGTTCGGGCAAACCCGAACTAAAAAGGCCGAACACCATCAGGTGTTCGGCCGAACTCGAACATCACCCGAACAGGGTAATGTTCTGCAGAACCCGAACAGTGGCGAACACTGTTCGCCCAACACTACATCCAGCCCCGCCCACTCTGACGTGGTACAAGAGGTGCGGGGAATCCGTAGCGTTGCGGCGCAGGATAGGTGGAAGTGATATAACATACAGAAGGGCGGAAGCTGTTTAGCAGCCATGCTGGGTATGGGCGAGTCAGCCCATTGGATAAGATAGCGGGGAATATGAGATTTAAGACGCCGGCTTGATACACGCCTCCAGCCCCTGATGAGTGCGCATGCACGAAATGCGTAGGGCGGAGCTACATGCGTGCAGAGCTGGCGTGGAGGACATTGTTTTATGCTTGTATTTATCCGGACCATGTGAGTGCACTGATTTTAAAATTTTATAATTAAAGTACTTTTTTACCCTATGTGAAGCTCTTCAGTTCATTAGGTAATAAGAGCAAAGGGTGTGATGAGGATCCATCTGCGGACAAGATGTGTTTGATGTAATATGAAAAGCGCTTATGCTGTCTTATAATCTGGATGGCATTTTGAATAGGTGAGAGTCCATGTGTGATGGTGTTGGGATACTTGGGAGTGTCACTTGCTGATGAGGGATAACACCTGTTTGCCTGGTGACACTATAAGGCTTATATAGCTGTCTGTGATCTGGCAGCCATGCTAAATGGTGAGGACCTGTGAGACTCTGTTGATGTTTATACACGAGATCATTGCTTGCAGCACTGGGTGTTGTGGGAAGGAATAACGCATTTGAAACAGTATTATGCTATGTTTTTTATGTTTTCTTTCTTTCGAGCTACAATTATGGAATGAGGACGCATTGAAGCTGTGAGCGCAGTGTCTTGGTGAAATATCTGGACTACATCTTATGCTTGGTGATTTGACGCTGCGATCCAGAGGATTTGTTTGTTAAGCAATAAGGACCATTTTTTGGGACAATTTTTTTTTTTTTAGTGAGCGCACTGATACATTGTTTTTGAATATTCAACATTAATGTAGAATATTGTAAGAAAGGGTCCCAGCGGTACAGAGGGCTGTAGGAAGACCAGGGAAGCCTCTATCAGGAGGCTTCCCTTTATTGAGGTAAGTATCTTTTTTGCCTGCCACCTACGCGGCTGCAAGGTATGGCCCCCCACCTGCACAGTAGCATGGAGCCACTCGAGCACAGCTTTTTACACTCTGCCTGAGCACCTCCGTGCTACTCCACAGCTGCGAACCCTACGGTGTGCAGTGATAAATTATACACCATGCTTTGTGGAAAAAAAAAAAAAGACGCGTTGAGGACAGCTCCCGCCCTAGACTCGGATAACCACATCCCTGACCTGCATTACCGATGATATTTGCCTCTCACACTGGACATCTATCTTTATTGACCCCAGAGGACTTCATTTGAGCAGTCCAATATGACCAAGCGAGGCTCTGAAGCTGCGGCAAAACTTGCCAAGTTCCAACATGGTAATCAGGATGGCGGCAAAACGTCAGAGGATAACTCACCTCGGCCATCACTTAAGTAGATAATGCAGTACATATCATCCTGCCAAGCTGCCCTTACCACCATCACGTCCAAGTTGGAGGAGGTGCTGATGGAAGTCTTCCTCCTCAGGTTAGACATACAAACGCTCCGCACAAGGGTGACAGAGACTGTACAGAGGATCAACCATTTTGGCGACCAGATGGGGCCTGTACAACATGATCTGTCTCAGACTCAGCAGTTGGTCAAATCCTTACATGAATAGCACAAGGACCATGAGAATGGAAATAGAAGATCCAGTGTACATGTAGTAGGCCTGCTGGAAAGGGCAGCGCCCCTGAAACTTTTGCTGAAAAACTTCTCATTGAACTTTTTTGGAGGGAGGCCTTCTCGTCAGTGTTTATCATGAAAAACATGCACCATGTGTCTGCACTGTAAGTCCTACCACTGAGAACATTCATCATGAAGCTCCTTAATTCTCCGGATCGCGATGCAACTCTAAGGGCTGCCCGTATCAAGGGTGAAATGATGTATAAAAACACTCAGGTTTCCTTCTAGCCTGACTACTCGTTTGACCTACAAATGAAGAGAGTATCGTTCGTCCATGCCAAGAAGAGATTGCGGGATAAGGGCCTCATCTACACCATGCTATACCCCTCTAAGCTCATGTTATGGCGGACGGTCACAGTCATTGTTTCACCATGCTTGGTACTGTCATGTACTGGCTGGAAGCTCGCCCTCCTGCCTGACATTCCCCGGCATCCATGAGTAAGCCGAGGCACATGCACGGTAGTGGGCAGCGGGGTCCTTGCTGACGTCCCATACTCCCTGCACGGTACGTTTGTTGTTACCACTTAGCCCCTTAATGTGTCCAGCAGAACTTTACACTGCGCCGTTGGCCTGTAACAAGTTTCAGATCTGCACTGTTGACATTTCAAGTGCCCGCATGGGCTATACTGGAGCTTTGCTAGAATACATATTACAATTGTGCTTACGATCCGTTAATGGTGCAACCACCTCTTACTGTATGCTGTTTTACAACCCAGTTGAGTTATGCCGACAGTGGTGCCTACATGGACCCTTGGGGGCCAATTTGGGGCCAGAGGCCTGAAGTTGACAGATATGTGCTTTACTACTGAGACAGCACTACGGGTTATGTTAAATAGTTTACTGCAATGCTTAATGTTAGTTCAATACAGCACAATGCTAACATAATTTGAAGTTGCAGTTAATATGCCGGACTGTATGAAAGATGGCTGCTACATGATGCCTCTCACTTTCCCTATTGTACCACTCTGTGTCTCCCCTTCTTCCCTCCCTGCTTTTGCCTACACCCCGGAGGTATTGTAAGATACCTCCCGTCACTGGGTACTTTTTGTCTTTCTACCCTTCCTTGTGTTTCATGTTTGTTACCTAGAGGTATAGTTTCATGATTAAAGGATATCCAAGGTGACATGACATGAGATAGACATGAGTATGTACAGTGCCTAGTACACAAATAACTACGCTGTGTAAGTGGCAGTTCCTGTCTGAGCCAGGACTGGGTCAGACTACAGTGTGACCCTCATTGATAAGAAATTACAACTATAAAACACTTTCCTAGCAGAAAATGGCTTCTGAGAGCAGTAAAGAGATGAAAAGGGTCAATAGTTCATAGATTTTAGCTCTGGCATACTTCAATGAAGGTGTCATTGAGCAAAAACAATAAAACAGTAAAAACTTAAAAAGTAGATTTAAATATAAAATAAAACTGTGGAATATCTTAAGTCATTTTTAGAAGGAGGATAGATACAAATGTTTGTTTAATTAGTTTATTTTATGGGATGCCACAAATTTAATCTATTATCAGTGCCGTTTTGTGTTACGCTAGCTAGCATTTGACATGTGTAATATGTGATTATTAGGCACAGAATATACCTCTCTCTCCTTATATTGCATTATGCTTATACTGGATGTCCAGGTTCTACTTGAGCCACATGGGAATTTTGTATCTGTGTGTAACAGTACAGCAGTTACTACTTTCCCCCATGAGACAGCTGTCCCCCTTCTGTCCCATGAAACCTTTTGATCTATAGTAAAGTGGGTAATTGATTGGGCCTGGAAATCTGAAGCTGATCTGCTGGTCGTCTCCCTTTTCTCTGCAATCCCCAACCAAACAACCACCAATTGAGTAGAGTAAGTGCGTTCTGTGGGTTCTACTACTCAGGAATGCAGAGGAGGTGAGCTGTTGGTACGTCTACAGTAGTACTTCTACAGTGTACCCCCAGTAGTTAGATCCACTGTTGTTGCTGGCTTCTGTTAACTAGTGCTATAACTGTTTTGGATGTAAGGGTCTGCCTTGTTTTTAGTAGATCAAAGTGGCATGAGGTAGGGGGTGTTTTGTGTTAAAGCGGAATGAAACCCACTTTGCTCTAATAAATTATTTACAGCATATTATATACAACCAGCATATTTTTTTTTTACTAAAACTGCATTCAAAGGGTTAACACAGGCTTTAGAAGCTTACCAGCCTGCAGAGCTTACTGCTTCCGAACTTTAGATAATGTTGTCTTGTGTTTAATTGTATCAAGTGAGAAATGTAAACAAAGCCTTCTTTCACACTGCAGGGTCCCCTGAACAAAGTCAGACAAGCATAAATGCTTTCTGATTAAGTTAGAGGATGAATAAAGCAGTTATAAATAAAATGCAAAGTCAGCTCTCAGAGTAAAATAAGTGTACTTTAGGAAAGTATAATTTCTAAATGAATAATAATACTTGTGCACAAAAGCAAATATGCTAACTCTATGGCATATAAAAAGTAGGAAAACATGTTTTTATTGAATATTATGTCAGGGTTTTATACCGCTTTAATTGTTGGTTGTGTTGTTTTTTTTGTTCATGTAATCCGTATGCAGTTAAATTGATCCATTGAATTCTGAATATAGAGCGGTTTCAGAACGGTATATGGCCATCACCACTGAGTATAACACGGCTTGTATAAACAACCCAATCTACGTCTAATGCAGTCACATTAATTGAATATTCTCAGTTGGAATGTGAGAGGGATGAATGATCTCATGAAAAGGCACATGGTTTTAACCTTCCTGGCGGTAAGCCCGAGCTGAGCTCGGGCTATGCCGCGCAGGAAGATATCTCAGCCCCTGGTGGGGCGATTCGCCCCATTTAAAGTGCTGTGCGCGCAGCTAGCACTTTGCTAGCCGCGCGCACAGCTTGATCGCCGCCGCTCTGCGCGATCGCCCACACGCAGCGGCAGAAGAGGGCCCCCCCACCAGAGCCCTGCGCTGCCCGGACTAATGAGTTCCGGGCAGCGCTATGGGCTGGATCTGAGGCTCAGGACGTCGGCTGACTTCCATAACGTCATTCCGATCGTCGCCATGGCGACAGGAGAAGCCAAACAGGGGAGCGCGTTATATACGCGTTCCCCTGTTTGCTATAGATGCCGGCGACGATCGCACTAGAGGGACACATGCGCCCTCTAGTGGTGTTTCATGTAGCTACCACTCTGGTAGCTTTACATGAAACAAAAAAAAACAAACAAAAAAAAAAGATTTCTGCCAATTTGGCACAAAAAATCAACCGCCAGGAAGGTTAAACTACCTTAACAGACAAGATGTGATGGTGCTCTCAAACCTAGGTTCTGAACGTGTGGTACACGTACCCCAGAGGGTACTTCTGATGGTTCCAGGGGGTACTTGTGCTTGATATACTAAACCAAGAATAACAAATTTAGAGTTTTAGAAAATAATAAATCTTATTTAAACACTGATTAGTGTTTTAGCTAAGTAAAAGCAATAGTAAATGTTTGTGAATTGTTTAGAACCAATTATCGATTAAATATATATTTGTCAAGGGGTACTTGTTAATGTTCACTATGCTGGGGGGTACTTGGTGAGTACAGGGTTTTAAAAGGGGTTTATACCAATAAAATGTTGACTCACATTTCAGGTGATAAAATTCTGGTGCTTAAACTGAGATTGATTAGGTGGTCATACCACTCCACTTTCTCACAATATTCTCACAGTGTATTTTGATTAGGAAATTGCTGCAGTTTCTGGCTCTTAATGTTAAATCTGACCAATTTGACAGGTATGTCTTCCTCCACTGCAGGATACATGGCATTGCTCTAGTACTCCTTAATATTTTCACTCCCCCATATAGCGCCGTGATAATTAAAAATGGTTTGTTTATATCTCAATTTCCCTGTAGCCCAATAATACTGTTGGGAAACTTTAACATGACTTTTACTAATGGGAGACTTTAACACTTTGTACAACCCCTGCCTTGATAAACCTCCCCCCGGACTGATAAAAATACTTTTACTAATTTAATTGCTAAATTACATCTTCCTGTTGTATGACGTCACTTTAACCCAAAAAGCCGTCTATACACTTTTTACATGGCCACCTTTAAGACCTCCTCATACCTTGATTATTTCTTTGCTGCTCCTGACTCCCTCAAGTGTGTGGTTGATACTGTGCTGCCACGTCTTGTGTCTGATCATACACCAATTACACTGTTTCTTGAATGGGTTTTAAAACCCCCCTTCCAATTCTGGAACTTATAGTGAACCTGAGCTGAAGCTCGGGTTCAAAATCAGATACTTATCCTGAAGAGAGGGAAGCCTCAGGAAAAATCAGATACTTTCCCTAAAGAGAGGGAAGCCTCAGGATCCTTTTGAGGCTTTCCTTGCTTGTCTGAAGCCTCCTCCCCCAACTGCAGAGCACGACCCCCTCCACATCGGGGCTGCAGAGCTCCTCTTCCTAAATCATGGCCGTCCGAGCCCGCCCGCGGCTCCGGCTTATTGCGCAAGCGTGGGCTCGTGGGGCTATTGTGTGGCCATGATACAAGAAAAGGAGGTGCCGGTGGCCGCGCTCAGCCCCAGGGGGCAACTGAGTAGTGAGCAAAGTCTCAATAGGATCCCGAGGCTTTCCTCTGTTAAGGTAAGTACCTGATTTTATATCCTTCGGCTCGGGTACACTTTAAACCGTTTTTGGTTAGATCTGAGTCTCATGACCAGATTATTACTCATATAGATAATTTTATATTTGACCATAGGGATGAGGACAATATGCCTCTAACCTGGGAAACCTTTGGAGCATTACTTTGTGGGGAGTTAAGTGCTGTGACTAATTGTAAGAGTGACTCCAAACAAATAGAGCGAGACCTTATTTAAAAAATGCATTGCATAGTGCATCCGTCTGAGACCTTCGATGCCTGGCAGGCAGCAGAGTGGCCGCACAAACGAATGCTGGAAGAAATTACAAAAAGTAAACTTTTTTCTTTAATAACCAGGCCTTTTTTGAGCAAGGGGAGAGAGCAGGAACCCGGTTGGCAAACCTTTTTAAATCTTATACTTGCCCACCTGTTGTTACACATACTAACGATTCCAATGGTACTCTCGTCACGGGTTGTGACGCTATTAACAAAACATTCTCATGCTACTATGTTTCCCAATACGCCAGTCATACCCTAGCAACACAAACTGACTGTGAGATCTTTCTTTTTGAACCCATCCATGCTGCCAAGGCTTACAGCTGAGCAGGCCACCACACTTGAGGCACCTATAACTCAGGATGAGATATCCATTGCTATAGCCAGCTTTCCCAATAAAAAGGCACCAGGCCTGGACGGCTTACCAATTGAAATATATAAAAAGTACTGTGACAACATTATACCGCTACTACTACAAACCTATGATGCTGCTTTCACTAACGTCCCCTCCATGATGGAGGCGCTAGTCATTGTACTCTCCAAAACTGACAAGGACCCTCTGTGCGAATTGTATCACTTGACTCACTGCAGACATCAACATTTTAGCCAAAATACTAGCTAACAGGCTTAACACTGTGATTCTATCATTAATCCACCTGGATCGGACTGGATTTATGGCAGGGAAGAATATGGCGATGAATGTACTGTACATAGATTAATGGATGGTAAATATGCAGCAGGGTAATGGCTTCTCTTGAAAGGCAAAAGCCTTTGACACAGTGGAGTGGCCATACCTTCAAGCGGTCCGGTTCGGTTTTGGAGACTCCTTCAATAAAGATTCCAGATTCTATATTCTTCTCTAGAGCATGGGTGGGAACTAATGGTTGAAATTGAGTCTTTCCATCTAGGCTGCGGTACCAGACAGGGTTGCCTGCTCTCTCCTCTACCATATGCTCTTGCTGTCAAAACCATTGGCCTGTCTTATCCAGAGCACATCCTCTAATACGTGATTTCTGCACAGACCATATATAAGAAAAGATAAGTCTTTATGCAGACGATACCATTTTGTACTTGGCTGACTCGTGGCCTTCACTTGTTACTTCACTTGACATGATTGAGGAATCTGGATATTACTCTGGTCTCCGACTCAGTAAGTTCAAATTGGTCCTGATGCAAGTGGACAATACAAAGTGCAGGGTCTTGTCTAAACTACAGTATATTTATCGGTGGTTGGTAAAATCAACTTGGTCAAGATGATACTACTCCCTAAGCTGCTATACATTCTGCACCACTCGCCTGTATATGCCCTTCTCTCTTTAAGAGATTGAGAATTGTAATATTGTCCTCTATTTGGAACTGCAAGAGAGCCCACATTAAATACTCTCTATTAATCAATCCAAATGGTATGGGAGGACTTGCCTTACCCCCTATTTGCTGCCCAACTGCAGCAACTAGCCTCATGGTTCTCTACTAAGTTATACAACCCAGACACATTGGGCTACAATAAAGATCTCTCTAAAGAAAGTGTGGCGTTGGATCTCCTAAGGGAAAATTACCTTGCTAGTAAATTGATCAACCAACACTATACTTTTACAGGCATTAAAAGTATGGAAGAGGGTTGGCGGCCTCTACACTAACCCAACTTATGACTCCCACACCATTTGGCTCAACCATCAACTCCCTGAACTGGCTTCCATTCCAGACCAGTCCTTTTGGCTGAGTGGTATCATGTTTCTGGGTCAAATAGTAGTTAACCAAAAGCTTATTACGTTCTCAGAAATCAAGGATCAATACAATGCACTTTCTTCTCAAATCTTCCAGCACTTGCAATTGTTGCATGCTTCTCATGCACAGTTTAGAGGTACTCCAGTGAGACTTGATTTGCACCAAATTCTAAAACTGCTAGAACTGGGCCCAGTGGAACGCCTGATAGGAGATATCTACAAGGAGATGCTAGAGGATGGGATGTGTAAATGCACCAAGGATTCCAAAACAAAAGTGGTTAGAGGCAGGTCTATCATGGATTACAATGATTCAGATGAGGCCCTGGAGGTGGTGAAGAGGATTTCCCTGTGTGTTAAGGACCATGCAACACAATTATATATTCTACATCAAGCATACCTGACTCCTAGTCGCATTGGGAAATACAGCCCAAACGCGAGTAGTGCATGTCCCAAATGCTGGGTAGAGTCTGCCATGTTTTATCATCTGATATGACAATGTCTACAAATTGAGACTTTCTGGCGTGTGGCATCAAGTGGTTGGCTTCTTGAATGATAAAATGGGTTGTCCAATAACTGTTGACTCTGAGCTCTGTGTGCTGGAAGTAATACAAGATGAGGGTTTGGGGGAAGATGGGTGTAGCGGCAGAGGACCCCGAAGGTAATTGCCATAAGACTGCATTTGGGCTCAGGGAGTCAGCTGACTGCTTCCTGGGAACCTCACTATTGGTCCCTGCGTGTCAGGTGACATGCATCATCATTAGCCCAGCTAGGATTGGCCAGCAGTCTGAAGTGCTTCAGTTACTCGTGATGTCAAAGCTGCAGGCATCATGGGAACTGTAGTTAAACAGCACTTTTCCTAGCATATAACAGCCAGCACTACAATGCAGCTGCTCCACACAGAAGGCAATGCTGCACATTTACCTGCGGGCAATGTGGCGGCGACAGGCGGGAGGGAAGAGGAGTGTAGCAGCAGAGGCCTAGCGCCCGTTATTGTAACGGGCCTTAGGTCTATTATCACATAAATAGCTAGTGTCACTGAAACATAACTAGGCAGAGTTATCTGGCTGGCCTGCCCCCATGGGACCCCCTCCCATGCCCCCATGGGCCTCCCATTGAGGCACCACAACTTCCAGCATATCCCATAGAAGATCCACATCTCCCTACATGCCCCCATAAAGGCATCACAGCACCCAGCATGGCAACACAGTACCCAGTATGCCCTCTTAGAGGCACCCAACATACCCCCCATTAATGCACCACAGCTCCCAGCATGCCCCCATAGATGCTCCACAGCTCTATGGTGATATGTTGATAGCTGTAATGTCTCTAAGGAGATAACCTGGGAGCTGTGGTGCCTAAATGGGGGCATGCTGAGAGCGGTTTTGCATTAATGGGGGGCATGCTGTGGTGCATCAATGGGGGGCATGCTGGGTGCTGTTTTGGAACTATGGTGGAAATCTTGGCGTTTTGGTACCTGTACGTGGGCATGCTGGGTGCTATGGTACATCTATGGGGAATGCTGGGTGCTGTGGTGCCATGCTAGTTGCTGTGTAGCGGGGGCATTGCTAGCCCCAAAGATCAGTGGCATATACTCCGGATCTTTTCTGAGGTGTCCCGGGCAGAGTCAGGCAGCGGGCGGCAGTACTCACCTCCAACTGCTTGGTCTCCAGATTATGCAGACCTCTTCCCTTTTTGGCTTCTCCCCCTAGTGTCCGAGAATCAGATGCTAGGAGCTTTAGTGTCTGATGCATTCTCAGATGTTAGGGGGAGAATCGGTAACTACAGAGGATGTCTCCAGACTTGGGAAGCAGATGAAGTGGATAAGTAGTTCCTCCCGCTGTGCTACTCTGCTAGGGGCATCGGGCGGAGGAACATTAAGGACACACACAACGATGCATGCTCCCTATGGAAGCTCCAGGCACCACAGCTTCCAGCATGTCACTACAACAATACACGCACACCTGATATGAGTAAATACACAAGAGATAACCTAAGTTTGGATAAAAAACATAACTTTTAATAACTACATTAAAAACATAGGCTTGTTAAAAGACATTGGTGGTGATAATGACATAGCAGTGGATAGAGGTGATAGTAGCAATAGACCCCCCTGTTAATGTCACTGGGGTTTAACCTCACATCACACAACAAGACAAATACAGTTACACCACCCAACAGAAAAACTCACCCCCTACAATTGAGGGCTTCATCAGGGATGTAGTGCTCCTTAAGGGCCCGTTTCCACTAGGAGCGGTGCAGGGGCGGCGCCAGGGGGGTGCAAGGGGGTGCTCGAGCACCCCCTAGAATTGTCCAAGCACCCCCAAAGCACCCCCTGGAGTGAACTGACTTCAGGCGTCTAAAAGACGCCAAGTCAGTTCACACAGCGGCAGCACGGAGCAGCAGGCAGGGCTACGGTAAGATGGCCGCCCGGAGCCCTGCTCTGCAGACTTCGGGCGGCCATTTTCCCGTAGCCCTGCTCTCTGCATGCAGGCAGGAAGTCTCGTCGTGACGTCGGGAAGGAAGAGGATCGTGGGCACGCGGGCGCTGCGCGCCACAAGGAGGTCGGGACAGGAGGTCGGGAAAGAAGGTCTTCAGGTGTAGGTGAGTAAATGGGTTTTTCTTTTCTTTTTCAGGTGGTGCTTATTGGGGTCATATCTGCTACGGATTGTGCATATTGGGGTCATATCTGCTACCGATTGTGCATATTGGGGTCATTTCTGCTACCGATTGTGCATATTGGGGTCATATCTGCTACCGATTGTGCATATTGGGGTCATTTCTGCTACCAATTGTGCATATTGGGGTCATTTCTGCTACCAATTGTGCATATTGGGGTCATTTCTGCTACCGATTGTGCATATTGGGGTCATTTCTGCTACCGATTGTGCATATTGGGGTCATTTCTGCTACGGATTGTGCATATTGGGGTCATTTCTGCTACGGATTGTGCATATTGGGGTCATTTCTGCTACGGATTGTGCATATTGGGGTCATTTCTGCTACCGATTGTGCATATTGGGGTCATTTCTGCTACCGATTGTGCATATTGGGGTCATTTCTGCTACCGATTGTGCATATTGGGGTCATATCTGCTACCGATTGTGCATATTGGGGTCATATTTGCTACCGATTGTGCATATTGGGGCCATATCTGCTACCGATTGTGCATATTGGGGCCATATCTGCTACCGATTGTGCATATTGGGGCCATATCTGCTACCGATTGTGCATATTGGGGTCATTGGATGTGTTTTTTGTTAAAATCTGCTCACATTACATGTATTTTCTTGAGAAAACCTGCACAATTATGTGAATTTTCTGGGGAAAGGGTCACCAAAACTTGGGCCCTCTGTCTTTGCGTTGCACTTTTAAAGAGAACCCGAGGTGAGAATAATATTGAGGCTGCCATATTTATCTCCTTTTAAGTAATACCAGCTGCCTGGCTGCCGTGTTGGTCCTCTGCCTCTAATTCTTTCAACCATAGACCCTGAACAAGCATGCAGCAGGTCAGGGGTTTCTGACAATATTGTCAGAACTGACAAGATTAGCTGCATGCTTGTTTCTGGTGTAATTCAGTTCACTACTACAGCCAAATAGATCAGCAGGGCTGCCAGGCAACTAGAATTGTTTAAAAGGAAATAAATATGGCAACCACCATATCACTCTCACCCTGGGTTCACTTTAAATTACAGTTAGCCCCGCCCTCATCCGGTCATGACCATGCCCATTTTTTCGCAGGTTGTAGCCACACCCATTTTTTTGCTGTGGCGCAGGTCGTCAGCTCCCCCAGAAATTGGTCCAGCACCTGCATAGCACCCCCTAAAAAAATTTCCTGGAGCCGCCACTGGTGTGCTGAAACACATGCACGCCAGTGGAAGAGTTTCCACTGTGTGCATGTTGTACGGTGCGGAGCGATCCGAAAATCTGCAGCATGCTGCAGATTTTCGCACGGCCGCAGCAGCGTCCCATCTCCTCAATTCACTTCTGCATCGGGAAATGCGGAAGTGATGCGGCGGAAGTGATGCGGCTAGACAGCCGCATTCGCATCACTTACTAGTGGAAACGGGCCCTTAATCACTTGCTCTCCATTATAACTGAAAGGACAACTGACTTTCAAAGTAATGCCTATGTTTCCCAATGGCTCAGTTCACACTAAAACCTGTTGTAACTGAAAATTTTTTCATAATGCATTGCTATGGAGAAGAAAAGAAAGCGTACCAGCTGATTAAGTGTAAATGGGGCCTAAGAGATCCGGGCCACTCCAGCCACAAAGTGGGTGTGGCTATGTACCAGAATGTGGGTGTGACCATAGGTGGAGCCAAATTTACATGATCTTAAAGAGACACTGAAGCAATAAAAAAAAATGATTTGTATGTGTAGTACAACTAAGAAATAAAACATTAGGAGTGGAGACTAAGGCTATCATTCATGAACAGCTTGTCGGTAAAAAGAATCTGTGCGGGAAAACACCGCTGGCAGATTTTTAGACTTCTGGGTGGGCATTCATAAAAAAGTATCCATGTGCGGAAGCAGTGCGGAGATTCCCTGAACTAGGCTGGCGATAGGCAGGCGGAGACACGGAAGCTGCCGAGTTGATACATTTCTCCGTGTTCCGCTCTGCTGCAGCTGCCTGGGAGGTCTGTGTGTCTCGATTCACTTGCATTGGTATCGCCACATCAGAGGGAGCGGAACTTCCCGACCTGACACCGCTTGCGGTGATCTTCATGAATTACCATTTTGCTACATTTGTTCCGATAATCACCGCACAAGGCAGTGATTTATCACTCTGCTCGGTAATGTCATTTTTGCATGCGGAAAGAGCCTTTATGAATGCTGAATTTGCTGAGTGTTCGGTAAAGTCAGCTGTTTTAAGCATTTCCGCATGTGGAAATGCTTTATGAATGAAAGCCATAGTCTAATATTGTTTCCAGTACAGGAATAGTTAGGGCTAGTTCACACTGGGCGCTTTGCCAGCGATCAGCAAAAAACTGTTTTTTCACTGTACAGAAGCGATTTAGGAGTGACTGCGTTTTGTGATTCTATAACATTGAAATGCAATCACTCCAAAATCGCTCCAAAAATGCTGCATGCAGCATCAGCAAATCGCTAATCACTGGCAATCGCTACAGTGTGAACACTACCATAGACTTGCATTAGCAGCTGCATTTTGCTGATCGCTAGTGATCAGCAAATCGCTGAAAAATCGCCCAGTGTGAACTAGCCCTTAGGGCCTATTCACACTAGAAATCGCTAAACGCTACTGCAAACACTGAGCGGTTTTCTGGTGTGTTTTCCTAGTGATTTCCCAGCGATATTTTTTTTTTCCACTGCATAGAAAACGCTTTTCCAGCGGTTTTTAGCATTTTGCGATTTGTAGATCAATTAAGCCTTGCAGAATCGCTCCAGAATGGCTCAGAAAACGCTGCAGGCAACGAGTTTGCTTTTCAGCAAATTGCTTAGATGAAAACACTTCCATATACTTTCATTGTACACACGTTTTTCAAACCACTAGCGATTTTCAGCGATGCTGAAATCGCTCTGAAAATGCACAAATGTGAATGGGCCCTTAAACTCCAGTTATCTATGCAAAAGAGCCATTGAGCTCCACAACTTTCAAAGTAGCAGAGAGCTCTCTCTTCTGAAGCTTATTATCTCAAGTGTCTGGCACTGTATTGTGTTTTTTTTCTGCAGAGAACAGTTCTGAAAATAAAAAAATATTTTCTTTGCTACTAATGTTCTAGTAATTATTCGTCTACACAACCAATTCATTATATCATAATTTTTTTTATGCTTCAGTGTCTCTTTAACAGTGGTCGAAGTAGGCATGTCCAGCAAAATGTTGGATGAAGGCCCCTCTCCATTAAAAAAAAATAAATAAATAAAAATGCAGCATATCACATAGTCAGTGTCACTTAACCATTTCAGCCTTCAGTCGTTTTCACTTTATGCATCCAAGCAATGTTCACCTCCCATTCATTAGCCTATAACTTTATCACTACTTATCAGTTATCACAATGAACTGATCTATATCTTGTTTTTTCCGCCACCAATTAGGCTTTCTTTGGGGGGTACATTTTGCTAAGAACCACTTTACTGTAAATGCATTTTAACAGGAAGAATAAGAAAAAAACGTAAAAAAACATTATTTCTCAGTTTTCGGCCATTATAGTTTTAAAATAATACATGCCTACATAATTAAAACCCACGTATTGTATTTGCCTAATAGTCCCGGGTATTACACGGTTTAAATTATGTCCCTATCACAATGTATGGCGACAATATTTTATTTGGAAATAAAACTGCATTTTTTTTCCGTTTTGCATCCATCACTATTTACAAGCTTATAATAAAAAAAAAAAAAAAAAAAAAAAAGATTTCATCTTTACATTGATAATTAAAAAGTTTAGACCCTTAGGTAAATATTTACGTTTTTTTTTTTTTTAATTGTAATTTTTTTATTTTTTTAAACATTTTATTTGGGTATTTCTGGGAGGGTGGGATGTAAATATGTTTATTTATTATTTTTTTTTACACGTAGGTGTAGTTTTACTTTTTGGCCACAAGATGAAACTCATGAAACTCAACTGTTTACATGACGTCACTATGTGCAACAGGTACGCTTAGAGGGACGTAGGGGGACGCAAGAGGCAGAAAAAGCAAGGCTTCCGAGAGAAGCAGTCGCTTTTTTCTGCAGGGGAGAGGAATCAATCATCGGGCACCATGTCCCAATTGATTGATTGATTCCTGGGCTAACGATCCACGGGCGGGAGCACGCGTGCACGTGGACGATCGCACATGGCCTTCTGGATGTAGCTTCTACGTCCAGAAGGCTTAAATGGTTAAACATAACTAGGCAGTTACCTGGATTCTGTTCTGGCTGGTGTGTCCAGCAGCAATGCGGACGCTGCATGGGGACCATGGCAGGAGACAAGTGACAGGTAAAGTATTACATGCACAGGCAGGGGGCACATTCACATTAGGGGAAACAGCTCCGGGGGTTCCGTTGAGTTTGTCACTTTTCCCGATATCGCACACCATTAGAGCCGCGCATCCAATCGACCACATCAGTCTGACGTTTTGCGGCATGTCCGATCGATGCATTTGACCAATTCCGGGAAAAAATTGGGCAAATCGTCAATCGGGCATGGTTGTATCGAATTGGATGTTCGACCACCAAGTCAACTGATGTATGGGCACCTTAAAGGGGAACTCTGCCACATATTTTATGCTAATGTGCTTTTTTGAACGGGAAAATGCTGGCAGTTATGTGTATTATAGGGAATTGATGTCACATTATGTGTATTTGGGTGAAACACTGCCGCATTATGTGTATTTTGGTGAAAACTGGTGAGGTGAAGCAGCACAGGTTATTGCTAACGAGCACGTGCTACATGCCATTCTGACAGCATAGTGCACGCTCTTCACTTTTGCGTGATCCTTCCTAATGCCGTGCGATCGCCTCATATCGTTACCACGATACTTCAGTAGGGTGGCTGCTACTACGTTAATTAACATAGTAGCGGAGTATCACAGTTAATTAACATAGCGGTCGTAGCAGTCGCACTATGATGCCATCGCACAGCATTAGGAAGGATCACGCGAACGTAAATAGTGCATGCTACGCTGTCAGGACCGCGTGTAGCGTGTACTCGTTAGCAATAACCCGCTCTGCTTCACCTCGCCAGTTTTAAGCTGTGTTGCTTGAGCTTGGTACTGTATTTTGTGGGATAACGCTGCCACGTTATAGGAATTTTGGGGCATATGCTGCCATATTGTGTCTTGCTGTCTGAAGGCATCTGCCTGCTGTCCCTGGACGTTTGTTGTTTGGTGCCAAAGAGGCCTGGCTGCTGCCATTTGCTGAGAACGTTGCATCGCAACCCAAGGTAACCGTTTGGTTACTCAGGTTTTTAATATAAAATGTGTTTTAAAATGTTGCGTCCCTCAACTACCATATATACTCTAGTATAAGCCATTTTTGGGACCAAAAAAGTGGTCCAAAAGTGGGGGTCTCGGCTTATACTTGAGTCATGCTGCTAACCTGGCATGAGT
The DNA here is from genome assembly GCF_040937935.1 of Hyperolius riggenbachi. Taxonomy (NCBI): domain Eukaryota; kingdom Metazoa; phylum Chordata; class Amphibia; order Anura; family Hyperoliidae; genus Hyperolius; species Hyperolius riggenbachi. The sequence continues at coordinate 215,470,554 of NC_090653.1, forward strand.
CCTGTCGGTAGCAATATGCGCAGCTGTGTCCCCCGCCATGCGTCCAACTGCCGGAGTGGTATGCTCAGCTGTAGTGGTGTAACTACTGCTACTGCAGCCCCACAATTGCAGGCGGGGCCCTGTGGGCAACAGGGCCCCCTGTAGGGCAGAGAACGAGGGAGAAAAGAATAAAGTTGTAAAAACGTGCACGGCCGGTCTTGGCAAACTAAAAATGTAGTAAAAATAAATCTTATGTTTCACCTACTACATTGCGTGAGAGGGCAAGAATGCATCTAAAGTGCAGAAATGACCTACTTTTTTCACTGAATGCTGCCCAGGAGATCCCTATCCCAACAGGCAACCAGCTGGCATCACTTGCTTCTTCACAGGCAGTCACATCCTGCTTTTAGCCTGCTGGTTGCTACTCCTCCTCTGCCTTCTGATGCCGGCCTCGTGCCTGCTGGGATAGGTCTGTGCTGTTGGGCAGTGTTCAGTGAAAAGAGCAAGTTACTTCTCCCTGGGATGCTGCTGACAGCTTATCTTCTGAGTGTGCTCCGGTGTTGGTTGACAAGGGAGCTGAACTGTCCTGCAGGCTAAGCAGAGGGAAGATATTATATAAAAGTATGCATTCCTGCTCTGCCCTGCATCACTGACACAAACCAGTAATAGAACAAGTATATGTTAATATTAAAGTGATGTGATATAACAAAAGCAAGAAGTTTTGAATCAGGATGATACCATTTATTGGCTGCCTTAGAGATGGATAAGAGTAAACTTTTGGCTTTTAAGCCTTTGTCAGACTCAGGTGATATAGCAAGGAATCAACAATGTCTAACCCAGTGATCCCAATGTCTAACCCAGTGATCTGCAAACTTGTCTCTCCAGCTGTTAAGGAACTACAAGTCCCACAATGCATTTGCCTGTATGAATCATGACTGGCTGTCAGACTCCTGCAATGCAGTGTGGGACTTGTAGTTCCTTAACAGCTGGAGAGCCAAGTTTGCAGATCACTGGTCTAACCTCTTGATTTCTACTCTTTTCCCCACCCCCCAACATTAATTACTTTCTGACACCAAACCCTGACCTCTATGCCCCTTTGTTAAAGCAAATATTTGTTTATCAGATTAAAAAAAAACAGATTTGCTTTAACAAAGGGGCATAGAGGTCAGGGTTAGGAGCCAGAAAGTAATTAATGTTGGGGGGTGGGGTAAAGAGTACAAATCAAGAGGTTAGACCAGTGATCTGCAAACGTGGCTCTCCAGCTGTTAAGTAATGTTGGGCGAACAGTTCGGCTGTGTTGGCCGAACTGTTCGGCTGCCCAACCTGTCATTGCGACCCGGAAGTAGTAAGAGGCACAGAGAATATGACAGGTTGGGCAGCCGAACAGTTCGGCCAACACAGCCGAACTGTTCGCCCAACATTACTGTTAAAGAGAACCCGAGGTGGGTTTGAAGAATGTTATCTGCATACAGAGGCTGGATCTGCCTATACAGCCCAGCCTCTGTTGCTATCCCAAACCCCCCTAAGGTCCCCCTGCACTCTGCAATCCCTCATAAATCGCAGCCACGCTGCTGACAAACAGCTTGTCAGAGCTGGCTGTGTTTATCTCTATAGTGTCAGTCTGCTGCTCTCCCCGCCTCCTGCAGAACTCCAGTCCCTGCCTGCATCCCTTCCCTCCCTGCTGATTGGAGGGAAGGGACAGGGGCAGGGACCGGAGCTATGCAGGAGGCGGGGGAGTAGCTGAGACTGACACTACAGATGTAAATACAGCCTCACAGCAGGGCTGTGATTTATGAGGGATTGCAGAGTGCAGGGGGACCTTAGTGGGGTTTGGGATAGCAACAGAGGCTGGGCTGTATAGGCAGATCCAGCCTCTGTATGCAGATAACATTCTTTAAACACACCTCGGGTTCTCTTTAAGGGACTACAAGTCCCACACTGCATTGTAGGAGTCTGACAGCCACAGTCATGATTCATACAGGCAAATGCATTGTGGGGCTTATAGTTCCTTAACAGCTGGAGAGCCAAGTTTGCAGATCACTGGTCTAACCTCTTGATTTGTACTCTTTACCTCACCCCCCAACATTAATTACTTTCTGGCTCCTAACCCTGACCTCTATGCCCCTTTGTTAAAGCAAATCTTTGTTTATCAGATTAAAAAAAAAAATTAATCTGATAATTACTTTGAGAGAGGATAACCTCTGGATTCTAATGAGGCTTCCTTGTCCTTATCTTTGCATCTGGTATCCTTTAAGTTTCATCCCATATAGAGGTCGGTGACACCCACAGCAGTATTTTAAAGTATAATATTTGTAGGGTAAACAGCACCCCCTCAAGCCACCATCAAGTAAAAATAATAATAATCACTCAGTTTATAACAATCCAATCACTAGCGTGCCTTAGGAGCTCTGGGCCCCAGTGTGAGTTTTACATTGGGCTCCCTCAAGCATAACAATTGATATGGGGCATCAAAACCTGTCAGACATTCACAGTATGAGAGGTGTCAGCTTGGGAGGTGAACAGTCTTTGATTAGTTGTAATGAATAAAGATGATCATTACCAGCTTAGCACCAATTTTCCAGGGTGATTTCCAGAATCCAGGGCAGATCCGATCAGAGCCGCAAACTCAGACCAAAAGCGCTTTACACATGGACAAAACCACCAAATATGAACCATTGATCCAATGTTGTCGCAATTACGGAAACATACAATGGAATTGGAGGATGAGAATCTGTGGAGTTTATTGGGGCTAAGTACGTCCGATGTAGGATTTTTAAATGAACCTCAATATGAGAAAAATAGCTACTCCCTTTGGATAAGCCTGGAGTTGGATTTAAAAACATGCATCCTCCCCTGACTCCTATGAAAACTTTAAACCTTTACAGTTTTAGAATGTAATGATTGTGTCCAGGAAATAGTGAAGTAACATTAGTAAATCACTGCAAAATATAATATTTCATTTTCTTTTGCAGTATGGTTGCATCATAAAACTGAAAAGAGAGGTAATTTTTAAAGCGGAACTGAAGGATCTTTTGATAATATGGGTATGTACCTTTAATGATCACATACCTCTGTGCGTCCTATGTCTCTCTTTCTGTGTTGTCTCCATCCCGAGATTCTGCCGGTAAACAGCTTCGACTTATAAGTCGATGCTAAAATCAGGCAGAAGAGCCAGTGTTTCTCTCCCTGCAAAATGTATTACTTCCCCTCAGGCCAGGTCCCCGCCCTTTCTCCGCCCCACCAGTGCCTCTCCACGCTCGCTCCTTCAGAGCAGCGTGAACTCTGTTATGACACATGAACGAGGAGGAACAGGGCCGGATTTATGGAAAGCCAGTCATAAGCTGTGACCTATGACTCCAGAAAAAAAAAATGTTTCTTCATTGCAAACATCCCATGGAGGTGCTCTCTCCTCCACACTAGTAAACACAAGCAGCCCGCAGCTATTATCAAGACACGAGGCAGCCAGACCCGACGTGTCAGCAGCCGCCCTGCATCAGAGAATAGCAGGTGGCTGTGGACAGATCAGGTCTTGCTGCCTCATGCCTTCATACAAGGATAGATAGACTAGAACCAAGCTGTGTTAATCATCCTCCTCTCTACCCTCCCTATGCACTGTGCTTATTATGGCAGAAATGGGGCATAGTTTAACCACCCTGGCGTTACAGTAAAATCGCCAGGGTGGCGTGCAAACAGTTTTTTTTCAATTTTTTTTTCCTGAATCGTAGCTAACTTTTAGTTAGCTACATGATTCACTACTAGAGGGCGCATCTGCCCATCTAGTTCGATCGCCGCCGGCTTTTACAGCAAGCAGAAAATCCCGTTGTAAATGGGATTTTCTGCTTGGCTTCCCTCGTCACCATGGCGACGATCGGGATGAAGTCATCCACGTCATGGCGTCGGGGGGTGTCCGATCCAGCCCCATAGCGCAGCCTGGCACTGATTGGCCAGGCTGTGCAAGGGGTCTGGGGCTCCCTTACGCCGCCGTTAGCAGCGAATCGCCGCGGAGCGGCAACGATCGGACCCTACACGCAGCTAGCTAGCTGTGTGTATGAAGAAAAAATTAGCAAAATCTAGCCCTCCCCCCGCCCAGACCCCTTGCACAGCCTGGCCAATCAGTGCCAGGCTGCGATATGGGGCTGGATCGGACACCGCCCGACGCCATGGCGTCACCCCGATCGTCGCCATTTTTGCTCATTTTAAGTGTTTGATTGCTGTAATGTAATGAGGCTTTCTTATTGATTATTGAGAAGGATATCAATAATTTTGGACTGGACACTTTTTGCTCAAATGTAAATAAAAACTGAGAAATGTTTTGTTTTGTTTTTCCCACAATAATGCCTCTTGTGCACCATCTTATTATCTTTTGGGAGACACCAATGACATTTCCCGTTAAAAAATACTTGTACTTTAAAAAAAAAAAAATACTTGTAAAAATACTAGTAAACCATATACAGGATAGCATTTTAGTGATGATACGAAAGATATGCCAATATGTGAACGGACACTACAATATATATCCTAATATACATTAGCAAATGCATAAATATTTAAATGGGGCATAGAAAAAAATATATGTTTACAGTAGTAATAAAAAGTATGTGAACCCTTTGGAATTAAATGGATTTCTGCACAAATTGGTCATAAATGTGATTTGCTCTCCATCTAAGTGACAACAATAGACAATCACGGTCTGCTTAAACTAATACCACACAAATAATTAAATGTTTCCATGTTTTTACTGAACACACCATGTAAACATTCACCGTGCAGGTGGAAAAAGTATGTGAACCCCTGGACTAATGACATCTCCAATAGCTAATTGGAGTGAGGCGTCAGCCAGCTGGAGTCCAATCAATGAGATAAGATTGGAGGTGTTGGTTTCAGCTGCCCTGCCATTAAAAAAACATGCACCAGTTTTGGGTTTGTTTTCCCCAAGAAGCATTGCCTGATGTGAATGATACCTTGCACAAAAGAGGTCTCAGAAGACCTATGATTAAGAATTGTTGACTTGCATAAAGCTGGAAAGGATTATAAAAATATCTCCAAAAGTCATGCAGTTCATCAGTACAGGTTAAGGCAAATTGTCTATAAACGGAGAAAGTTCAGCACTGTTGCTACTCTCCCTAGAAGTGGCCGTCCTGTAAAGATGACTGCAAGAGCACAGCACAGAATGCTCAATGAGGTGAAGAAGAATCCTACAGTGTCAGCTAAAGACTTTCAAAAATCTCTGGCATATGCTAACATCCATGTAAGCGAATCTATGATACGTAAAACACTGAACAAGAATGCAGTTCATGGAAGGATACCACAGAGGAAGCCACTGCTGTCCAAAACAACATTGCTGCATGTTTAAAGTTTGCAAAAGCGCACCTGGATGTTCCACAGCATTACTGGCAAAATATTCTGTGGACAGTTGAAACCAAAGTTGAGTTGTTTGGAAGAAACACACAACATTGTGTGGAGAAAAAGAGGCACAGCACACCAACATCAAAACCTCATCCCAGCTGTGAAGTATGGTGGTGGGGGCATCATGGTTTGAGGCTGTTTTGCTGCATCAGGGCCTGGACGGATTTCTATCATCAAAGGAAAAATGAATTTCAAAGTTTATCAAGACATTTTGCAGGAGAACTTAGCCATCTGTCCACCAGCTGAAGCTCAGTTGGGAAGGTTGGGTGAGGGATTAAGAAGGGGGGACTCTAGGGGGGAGGGGGGTGAAGGGAAGTAAGCAAGCAAGGAAGGATGGCAATGGGAGAGAGGAGAGGATAGAGAAACAAGGGGGAAGGTAGAGAAAGTGTGTGTGTGTGTCTGTGGGGGGGAGGGGTTGGGGTCGCAAGTTGTGTTCTAGGCAGTCATTAAGGCCTGCTAAACGCACTTGTTAAGGCCTGCTAAAAGTGGTTGGTTACCCCTCTATGCAACCTTCCTTTATGAGTAATACTCCACTCTACAATTACACTACATTTGTAGCATTGCACTATTTGGGCCCCCGTTGTCTCTGTTCTTCTTTGTTTCAAGGTGACAAGAAACCCAATTTTCCAATCCTAAGCAAAATGTATGCATCAAGTTGTACTTGAGATGATGTTACGCACAACAGGGGCACTTGGCCAGCACAGTCATTGATAATGGGTTACATTCTGTAATATTTTATCAAACACTGCCTTAACCCCCCTGGCGGTATGAAAAAATCCGCCAGGGGGAAGCGCAGCAGTTTTTTGTTTTTTTTTGTTTGTTTTTAAAATCATGTAGCGAGCCCAGGGCTCGCTACATGATAGCCGCTGCTCAGCGGCATCCCCCCCGCCCGCTTCGATCGCCTTCGGCGATCTCCGATCAGGAAATCCCGTTCAAAGAACGGGATTTCCTGGAGGGCTTCCCCCGTCGCCATGGCGTCACCGACGTCGGGACGTCATTGGGAGCCCCGATCTACCCCTCGGTGCTGCCTGGCACTGATTGGCCAGGCAGCGCACGGGGTCTGAGGGGGGGGGGGGGGGCCGCACGCCGCACCGGATAGCTGCGATCGGGCGCGGGGCAACGGCGATCGGGGTGCTGGCGCAGCTAGCAAAGTGCTAGCTGCGTCCAGCAAAACAAAAATCATGTAAATCGGCCCAGCAGGGCCTGAGCGGCACCCTCCGGCGGCTTACCCTGTGTCTAGCACGGGGTTACCGCTAAGGAGGTTAAAGGAAACCCGAGATGGGGATAAAACAACAAAATATATATACCTGGTGCTTCCTTCAGCCTTCTCCAGGCTGATCACTCCCACGCCATCCTCCTCCGACTTCTGTTCATCAACAGTTGGCCCCAGAAAGTCTTCTGGTTCGGGGCCAACTGTGCTTGCACGGCCTGGCTGCATGCGTGCTCCCATCGCGTTTAAGTTACTGGGAGTATTCTGCCTCTGCACAGTACTACTGTGCAGAAATCTCCTGGCGACAAGAGTGAGACGGGAAGCGCCCCTGGCTGGAATGCACCTGCGCTGACTGGAGGATTTTCCGGGGGCCAGTTGCAGACGAATAGGGAGTCTGAGAAGGATGGCGTGGGGGCGATTAGCCTGGAGGGGCTGGAGGAAGATATCTATCTATCTATCTATCTATCTATCTATATATATATATATATATATATATATATTTTTATATATATATATAATTTTTTTTTTTTGCTGTATCCCATCTCAGGTACACTTTATACTATCCATCCTTGGGTGCTTTGACTATTTTGACTTCATAGACTACTTGTGGAATTTGATGAAATGGATGACAACAAATTGAGCTTTTTTATTTTTTTTATTTTTTTAAATAGGAAAACGTTTGAAGAAAAGTAAGAAGGATGCAAGAGGTGAGCCTATGTTGCAATACCGCTACACTATGTAGAAAATAATGTGTAAGTAAAGTGGAGAAAGATGCATATGTAGCACCTTCAATGTTTTCTAGTTACCATTTATATTGTAATCTTTTATTGTAATCGTGTAGTACTGTGTTTTCCCTACAATATTGAGTGCCATGTTTCTGTCAAGATTCAATTGAAGAAATTTCCAGAGGAGAGGAAGGAGAGAGACTGGCTTAGAGGCTGGGGGGACAGAACAAGCCAGGAGCAGAAAGGTGTTCTGACTTTTTCATCCAGTGCAGTAAATCCCATTGTTTCTGCTACCTTGGTGTGTTGGGTTTTACAGTTCTCTGGGCTGAAGTATACTGCAGAAACAAGGCAGGAGGACCTGATTCATATTCAGCAGCTTTGGGCTTGACCGGGATCCTCCTAGCTTTCCTGTGCCAATACAGTATGTGGACCATTGGCCTATGTAAACAGAAGTCTGGCTCCCTCAGAGAAGAACTACCCAACTCACAAGTTCTTGGCATTTAAATTCTTGGCATTAAACTGGGTTGCAGAGTTTGAAGTGAAGACAGACAACAGTCTCCTAACTTACATTCTCATTACTGCCAAATTGGATGCTACCGAGTATCGTTGGTTAGCTGCTCTGACTGAATTCTTAAATATCGGCCAGGAATGGGCAAATGAGATGCTGATGCCTTATCCAGAAGACCATATGAGACCCAGCCACCTAATGAAGAATGGACACTGCTCGCACCAGAGGGAGTACAGGCTGTATGTAAAAGAGTTGAGAGCCAAGGTGCCAGGGCCAGGAGTAGCTTAAATCATTGGAGTGAGAGCTGCTAGTGTTCCAGACCTTTACTGCAACTTGGTTAGAGTTCAGACCACTAACCTGCCATCACTCAATAGTCAAGATCTGCGGAATGATCAGTATAATGATCCTTTATGTGAGCTAGCCCTCAAAGCTTTCAAGCGTCAAAACCCAGAGATGTTAAAGGTCACTTGCGAGCTGTGTGAAAATAAAATAATCCACTTACCTGGGGCTTCCTCCAGCCCCTGCCAGCCGTTCTGTGCCCTCGCTGCTGTTCCGCTCACCACTGGTGATCCGGAGTCCCCTCCAACGCAGGATGTCCACTGCGCTTGCGCTTTACAGTCCGGATGACATCAGCGCGACCAGTGAGCCGCACGCTGGAGCACAGGAGAACCCGATCTGGTGAGGTCGGCTTCTCCACCGAAGGGGACCGGGAGCCACCGGAGCTTCGGGGAGAACACCGGAAGGTTGCAGGGGACTGGAAGAAGCCCCAGGTAAGTGGATTTTTTTTATTTTTAAAGTGCTCGGACCTTCCCTCTAAAGTCTGCTACCACAGAGGGTGCTCGGCTGTTCTGCCTCATCAAGTGTATCCCTCCCCTAGAGAATGCTCAAAATGGGAAGAACCTAAAACAACTCTTGTCCTAGATGTCTTACATATGCTGTAGACTTTTGGCACCTAATTCTGGGACATTGTTTTTATATTGCTTATTTAAATTATAGACATCAACATTACACCCACACCACTGGTCCCACTTTTAGGTATCTTGGATGAGAAGACTTGGTCAAAACAGCAGAAGACCATCATTAAGAAAGCTTAGTTCTGAAAAAAAGGTCTATGATTATCCTTGCTCCCAAAAAGCTGGGCAACACAGAACTTCAGACCCATAGCACTTACATGAAGATCTTTGAGCGACTAGTTCTTGCCTACCTGACTCTCCACAAGTCCCCTCCTTGTCCCACACCAATTCACCAATAGGGCTTACAGGTCCATGGTCATGGAGGACACCATCAATGTCAGCCTGGCGTACATCACGGTGCACCTTGACTAACCAGACTCCTATGTCAGGATCCTGTTCCTGGACTTAAGCTCTGCCTTTAATTCCATCTGCCCGGACATCCTGCTCAACAGCTTAGGGCAACTCAGTGTTGACTCCACTCTGTGCGCTTGGGTCAAGGACTTCCACTCAAACACAATGCAGCGAGTTAAGATTGCAGCTGTTCCTCTCAAGATAGAACCACCAACATAAGGGCTCTGCAAGGGTGTGTACAATCTTCGCTCCTGTTCTTTGTGCACACCAACAACTTTACCTCCTCTGCTGACTCTGTCAAGGTCATCGAAGATGATACAACCATCATCAACCTCATCGACTGCAACAGAGAGCAGGCTTACCACAGCGAGATTAGGAGAATCTGCAGCTGGTGTAAAGACAATAAGCTTGTCCTCAACCTGGCAAAAACTGTTGAGCTGATTGTGGATTTCAGGAAGCACCCCTCCACACTCATCCCGGTCCTCATTGATAAGACAGAAGTCTCCAGGGTACCAAACATTTGCTTCCTTGGCACAAACATAACTAATGGTTTAAGATGCGGAGCTTTGATTGGCAGCCTATTGGGACAATCATCATGCAGGGATCACGTCCTAGAAAGCCACTGAACGCGCCGGGTTCACTGAAGCAGCCGTTACTTAGAGGGAGCACGCATAAGTTACGAGCGCTCGCTATGCTGCACTTCCTCAGAGTAGCGTGCACTAAGCTTGTGCTCCTTACTTACGCACGCTACGCTGCCACTAGCGTGCGTAGTGTGCAGGGTCTTTAAGGCGCGCTGAAGTTATAGCGTGAGTAAAAGGAGGTTACTTGTTCTATTTTCCTTAGTAAATCAACCCCATAGTGTGGTATTTTTGTTGTGCGCAGTCAACACAGGGCAATATTACTGTTCCTACCGGCAGCACTACTGCAAATTATGCTATTAGCGGGACCCGCGGTATTCGAGTAGTATCTTGGTGCCAATGGTAGTAACAGTAATATTGATGTGCACTGGCTGTGCAAAGCAATATTACTGCACTTTGTTGCATCACCGCCCATGTCCCATGTCACCTTTGGTGCACTTTAAACAAAAGTTACGCCTGGAGTTGGATTTAGTTTCAAAGATTTTCTTTTATTAAATTATAAAGTACAGACATACCACAGCAGTGACATAGTCGGTAACATTTTCAAGAATAAACTGAACAGAGAATACACAAGATAAACATAACATAAACCAAAACAGAAACATATATTATAATAATGAAGTCACTTTAAATAATATATGGTGGAAACAAAATGTGCCAGTGGGTACTGGAGACAAGGACTCATAATTGTTTTCCACGGGACATGGAACTTAAAGAAGAATAGCATCATATCGATAATACTGAGGGTCGAAGACCTGGATTATCCGTAAGAGTGAGCCAAGGCTGCCAGGTTCTGGTGAAAGTGTCTAAGGAGTCATTAACGATGGCCTGTAATCATTCTGAGATCATAATATACATGACTATGCATTTAGTTTGATCGAGAGAAAGGGTGGGTTATGCCATTGTCACGCTATATGTAACCTGGCAACCTTGGCTATGTGCTGCTGAAGTCTATAGGCGGTGAACTTCCAGCCTTTAGGTTTGTCACCCAGCAACAGAGACGTGTGATCAGGGGCGAGGGTGATTTCCAGAATCCAGGGCAGATCCGATCAGAGCCGCAAACTCAGACCAAAAGCGCTTTACACATGGACAAAACCACCAAATATGAACCATTGATCCAATGTTGTCGCAATTACGGAAACATACAATGGAATTGGAGGATGAGAATCTGTGGAGTTTATTGGGGCTAAGTACGTCCGATGTAGGATTTTTAAATGAACCTCAATATGAGAAAAATAGCTACTCCCTTTGGATAAGCCTGGAGTTGGATTTAAAAACATGCATCCTCCCCTGACTCCTATGAAAACTTTAAACCTTTACAGTTTTAGAATGTAATGATTGTGTCCAGGAAATAGTGAAGTAACATTAGTAAATCACTGAAAAATATAATATTTCATTTTCTTTTGCAGTATGGTTGCATCATAAAACTGAAAAGAGAGGTAATTTTTAAAGCGGAACTGAAGGATCTTTTGATAATATGGGTATGTACCTTTAATGATCACATACCTCTGTGCGTCCTAAGTCTCTCTTTCTGTGTTGTCTCCATCCCAAAATTCTGCCGGTAAACAGCTTCGACTTATAAGTCGATGCTAAAATCAGGCAGAAGAGCCAGTGTTTCTCTCCCTGCAAAATGTATTACTTCCCCTCAGGCCAGGTCCCCGCCCTTTCTCCGCCCCACCAGTGCCTCTTCACGCTCGCTCCTTCAGAGCAGCGTGAACTCTGTTATGACACATGAACGAGGAGGAACAGGGCCGGATTTATGGAAAGCCAGTCATAAGCTGTGACCTATGACTCCAGAAAAAAAAAATGTTTCTTCATTGCAAACATCCCATGGAGGTGCTCTCTCCTCCACACTAGTAAACACAAGCAGCCCGCAGCTATTATCAAGACACGAGGCAGCCAGACCCGACCTGTCAGCAGCCGCCCTGCATCAGAGAATAGCAGGTGGCTGTGGACAGATCAGGTCTTGCTGCCTCATGCCTTCATACAAGGATAGATAGACTAGAACCAAGCTGTGTTAATCATCCTCCTCTCTACCCTCCCTATGCACTGTGCTTATTATGGCAGAAATGGGGCATAGTTTAACCACCCTGGCGTTACAGTAAAATCGCCAGGGTGGCATGCAAACAGTTTTTTTTCAATTTTTTTCCTGAATCGTAGCTAACTTTTAGTTAGCTACATGATTCACTACTAGAGGGCGCATCTGCCCATCTAGTTCGATCGCCGCCGGCTTTTACAGCAAGCAGAAAATCCCGTTGTAAATGGGATTTTCTGCTTGGCTTCCCTCGTCACCATGGCGACGATCGGGATGAAGTCATCCACGTCATGGCGTCGGGGGGTGTCCGATCCAGCCCCATAGCGCAGCCTGGCACTGATTGGCCAGGCTGTGCAAGGGGTCTGGGGCTCCCTTACGCCGCCGTTAGCAGCGAATCGCCGCGGAGCGGCAACGATCGGACCCTACACGCAGCTAGCTAGCTGTGTGTATGAAAAAAAAATTAGCAAAATCTAGCCCTCCCCCCGCCCAGACCCCTTGCACAGCCTGGCCAATCAGTGCCAGGCTGCGATATGGGGCTGGATCGGACACCGCCCGACGCCATGACGTCACCCCGATCGTCGCCATTTTTGCTCATTTTAAGTGTTCGATTGCTGTAATGTAATGAGGCTTTCCTATTGATTATTGAGAAGGATATCAATAATTTTGGACTGGACACTTTTTGCTCAAATGTAAATAAAAACTGAGAAATGTTTTGTTTTGTTTTTCCCACAATAATGCCTCTTGTGTACCATCTTATTATCTTTTGGGAGACACCATTTCCCGTTAAAAAATACTTGTACTTTAAAAAAAAAAAATACTTGTAAAAATACTAGTAAACCATATACAGGATAGCATTTTAGTGATGATACGAAAGATATGCCAATATGTGAACGGACACTACAATATATATCCTAATATACATTAGCAAATGCATAAATATTTAAATGGGGCATAGAAAAAAATATATGTTTACAGTAGTAATAAAAAGTATGTGAACCCTTTGGAATTAAATGGATTTCTGCACAAATTGGTCATAAATGTGATTTGCTCTCCATCTAAGTGACAACAATAGACAATCACGGTCTGCTTAAACTAATACCACACAAATAATTAAATGTTTCCATGTTTTTACTGAACACACCATGTAAACATTCACCGTGCAGGTGGAAAAAGTATGTGAACCCCTGGACTAATGACATCTCCAATAGCTAATTGGAGTGAGGCGTCAGCCAGCTGGAGTCCAATCAATGAGATAAGATTGGAGGTGTTGGTTTCAGCTGCCCTGCCATTAAAAAAACATGCACCAGTTTTGGGTTTGTTTTCCCCAAGAAGCATTGCCTGATGTGAATGATACCTTGCACAAAAGAGGTCTCAGAAGACCTATGATTAAGAATTGTTGACTTGCATAAAGCTGGAAAGGATTATAAAAATATCTCCAAAAGTCATGCAGTTCATCAGTACAGGTTAAGGCAAATTGTCTATAAACGGAGAAAGTTCAGCACTGTTGCTACTCTCCCTAGGAGTGGCCGTCCTGTAAAGATGACTGCAAGAGCACAGCACAGAATGCTCAATGAGGTGAAGAAGAATCCTACAGTGTCAGCTAAAGACTTTCAAAAATCTCTGGCATATGCTAACATCCATGTAAGCGAATCTATGATACGTAAAACACTGAACAAGAATGCAGTTCATGGAAGGATACCACAGAGGAAGCCACTGCTGTCCAAAACAACATTGCTGCATGTTTAAAGTTTGCAAAAGCGCACCTGGATGTTCCACAGCATTACTGGCAAAATATTCTGTGGACAGTTGAAACCAAAGTTGAGTTGTTTGGAAGAAACACACAACATTGTGTGGAGAAAAAGAGGCACAGCACACCAACATCAAAACCTCATCCCAGCTGTGAAGTATGGTGGTGGGGGCATCATGGTTTGAGGCTGTTTTGCTGCATCAGGGCCTGGACGGATTTCTATCATCAAAGGAAAAATGAATTTCAAAGTTTATCAAGACATTTTGCAGGAGAACTTAGCCATCTGTCCACCAGCTGAAGCTCAGTTGGGAAGGTTGGGTGAGGGATTAAGAAGGGGGGACTCTAGGGTGGAGGGGGGTGAAGGGGAAGTAAGCAAGCAAGGAAGGATGGCAATGGGAGAGAGGAGAGGATAGAGAAACAAGGGAGAAGGTAGAGAAAGTGTGTGTGTGTCTGTGGGGGGGGGGGAGGGGTTGGGGTCGCAAGTTGTGTTCTAGGCAGTCATTAAGGCCTGCTAAACGCACTTGTTAAGGCCTGCTAAAAGTGGTTGGTTACCCCTCTATGCAACCTTCCTTTATGAGTAATACTCCACTCTACAATTACACTACATTTGTAGCATTGCACTATTTGGGCCCCCGTTGTCTCTATTCTTCTTTGTTTCAAGGTGACAAGAAACCCAATTTTCCAATCCTAAGCAAAATGTATGCATCAAGTTGTACTTGAGATGATGTTACGCAGAACAGGGGCACTTGGCCAACACAGTCATTGATAATGGGTTACATTCTGTAATATTTTATCAAACACTGCCTTAACCCCCCTGGCGGTATGAAAAAATCCGCCAGGGGGAAGCGCAGCAGTTTTTTTTTGTTTTTTTTGTTTTTTAAATCATGTAGCGAGCCCAGGGCTCGCTACATGATAGCCGCTGCTCAGCGGCATCCCCCCGCCCGCTTCGATCGCCTTCGGCGATCTCCGATCAGGAAATCCCGTTCAAAGAACGGGATTTCCTGGAGGGCTTCCCCCGTCGCCATGGCGTCACCGACGTCGGGACGTCATTGGGAGCCCCGATCTACCCCTCGGCGCTGCCTGGCACTGATTGGCCAGGCAGCGCACGGGGTCTGAGGGGGGGGGCGCACGCCGCACCGGATAGCTGCGATCGGGCGCGTGGCAGCGGCGATCGGGGTGCTGGCGCAGCTAGCAAAGTGCTAGCTGCGTCCAGCAAAACAAAAATCATGTAAATCGGCCCAGCAGGGCCTGAGCGGCACCCTCCGGCGGCTTACCCTGTGTCTAGCACGGGGTTACCGCTAAGGAGGTTAAAGGAAACCCGAGATGGGGATAAAACAACAAAATATATATACCTGGTGCTTCCTTCAGCCTTCTCCAGGCTGATCGCTCCCACGCCATCCTCCTCCGACTTCTGTTCATCAACAGTTGGCCCCAGAAAGTCTTCTGGTTAGGGGCCAACTGTGCTTGCACGGCCTGGCTGCATGCGTGCTCCCATCGCGTTTAAGTTACTGGGAGTATTCTGCCTCTGCACAGTACTACTGTGCAGAAATCTCCTGGCGACAAGAGTGAGACGGGAAGCGCCCCTGGCTGGAATGCACCTGCGCTGACTGGAGGATTTTCC
Source organism: Hyperolius riggenbachi (assembly GCF_040937935.1). Classification (NCBI taxonomy): domain Eukaryota; kingdom Metazoa; phylum Chordata; class Amphibia; order Anura; family Hyperoliidae; genus Hyperolius; species Hyperolius riggenbachi. The sequence goes on from NC_090653.1 coordinate 215,485,727, forward strand.
GGGGGCCAGTTGCAGACGAATAGGGAGTCTGAGAAGGATGGCGTGGGGGCGATTAGCCTGGAGGGGCTGGAGGAAGATATCTATATATATATATATATATATATATATATATATATATATATATATATATATATATATATATATATATATATATATATATATATATATATATATATTTATATTTATATATATATATAATTTTTTTTTTTTTTGCTGTATCCCATCTCAGGTACACTTTATACTATCCATCCTTGGGTGCTTTGACTATTTTGACTTCATAGACTACTTGTGGAATTTGATGAAATGGATGACAACAAATTGAGCTTTTTTTTTTTTTTTTTTTTTTTTAAATAGGAAAACGTTTGAAGAAAAGTAAGAAGGATGCAAGAGGTGAGCCTATGTTGCAATACCGCTACACTATGTAGAAAATAATGTGTAAGTAAAGTGGAGAAAGATGCATATGTAGCACCTTCAATGTTTTCTAGTTACCATTTATATTGTAATCTTTTATTGTAATCGTGTAGTACTGTGTTTTCCCTACAATATTGAGTGCCATGTTTCTGTCAAGATTCAATTGAAGAAATTTCCAGAGGAGAGGAAGGAGAGAGACTGGCTTAGAGGCTGGGGGGACAGAACAAGCCAGGAGCAGAAAGGTGTTCTGACTTTTTCATCCAGTGCAATAAATCCCATTGTTTCTGCTACCTTGGTGTGTTGGGTTTTACAGTTCTCTGGGCTGAAGTATACTGCAGAAACAAGGCAGGAGGACCTGATTCATATTCAGCAGCTTTGGGCTTGACCGGGATCCTCCTAGCTTTCCTGTGCCAATACAGTATGTGGACCATTGGCCTATGTAAACAGAAGTCTGGCTCCCTCAGAGAAGAACTACCCAACTCACAAGTTCTTGGCATTTAAATTCTTGGCATTAAACTGGGTTGCAGAGTTTGAAGTGAAGACAGACAACAGTCTCCTAACTTACATTCTCATTACTGCCAAATTGGATGCTACCGAGTATCGTTGGTTAGCTGCTCTGACTGAATTCTTAAATATCGGCCAGGAATGGGCAAATGAGATGCTGATGCCTTATCCAGAAGACCATATGAGACCCAGCCACCTAATGCTCGCACCAGAGGGAGTACAGGCTGTATGTAAAAGAGTTGAGAGCCAAGGTGCCAGGGCCAGGAGTAGCTTAAATCATTGGAGTGAGAGCTGCTAGTGTTCCAGACCTTTACTGCAACTTGGTTAGAGTTCAGACCACTAACCTGCCATCACTCAATAGTCAAGATCTGCGGAATGATCAGTATAATGATCCTTTATGTGAGCTAGCCCTCAAAGCTTTCAAGCGTCAAAACCCAGAGATGTTAAAGGTCACTTGCGAGCTGTGTGAAAATAAAATAATCCACTTACCTGGGGCTTCCTCCAGCCCCTGCCAGCCGTTCTGTGCCCTCGCTGCTGTTCCGCTCACCACTGGTGATCCGGAGTCCCCTCCAACGCAGGATGTCCACTGCGCTTGCGCTTTACAGTCCGGATGACATCAGCGCGACCAGTGAGCCGCACGCTGGAGCACAGGAGAACCCGATCTGGTGAGGTCGGCTTCTCCACCGAGGGGGACCGGGAGCCACCGGAGCTTCGGGGAGAACACCGGAAGGTTGCAGGGGACTGGAAGAAGCCCCAGGTAAGTGGATTTTTTTTATTTTTAAAGTGCTCGGACCTTCCCTCTAAAGTCTGCTACCACAGAGGGTGCTCGGCTGTTCTGCCTCATCAAGTGTATCCCTCCCCTAGAGAATGCTCAAAATGGGAAGAACCTAAAACAACTCTTGTCCTAGATGTCTTACATATGCTGTAGACTTTTGGCACCTAATTCTGGGACATTGTTTTTATATTGCTTATTTAAATTATAGACATCAACATTACACCCACACCACTGGTCCCACTTTTAGGTATCTTGGATGAGAAGACTTGGTCAAAACAGCAGAAGACCATCATTAAGAAAGCTTAGTTCTGAAAAAAAGGTCTATGATTATCCTTGCTCCCAAAAAGCTGGGCAACACAGAACTTCAGACCCATAGCACTTACATGAAGATCTTTGAGCGACTAGTTCTTGCCTACCTGACTCTCCACAAGTCCCCTCCTTGTCCCACACCAATTCACCAATAGGGCTTACAGGTCCATGGTCATGGAGGACACCATCAATGTCAGCCTGGCGTACATCACGGTGCACCTTGACTAACCAGACTCCTATGTCAGGATCCTGTTCCTGGACTTAAGCTCTGCCTTTAATTCCATCTGCCCGGACATCCTGCTCAACAGCTTAGGGCAACTCAGTGTTGACTCCACTCTGTGCGCTTGGGTCAAGGACTTCCACTCAAACAGAATGCAGCGAGTTAAGATTGCAGCTGTTCCTCTCAAGATAGAACCACCAACATAAGGGCTCTGCAAGGGTGTGTACAATCTTCGCTCCTGTTCTTTGTGCACACCAACAACTTTACCTCCTCTGCTGACTCTGTCAAGGTCATCGAAGATGATACAACCATCATCAACCTCATCGACTGCAACAGAGAGCAGGCTTACCACAGCGAGATTAGGAGAATCTGCAGCTGGTGTAAAGACAATAAGCTTGTCCTCAACCTGGCAAAAACTGTTGAGCTGATTGTGGATTTCAGGAAGCACCCCTCCACACTCATCCCGGTCCTCATTGATAAGACAGAAGTCTCCAGGGTACCAAACATTTGCTTCCTTGGCACAAAGATAACTAATGGTTTAAGATGCGGAGCTTTGATTGGCAGCCTATTGGGACAATCATCATGCAGGGATCACGTCCTAGAAAGCCACTGAACGCGCCGGGTTCACTGAAGCAGCCGTTACTTAGAGGGAGCACGCATAAGTTACGAGCGCTCGCTATGCTGCACTTCCTCAGAGTAGCGTGCACTAAGCTTGTGCTCCTTACTTACGCACGCTACGCTGCCACTAGCGTGCGTAGTGTGCAGGGTCTTTAAGGCGCGCTGATGTTATAGCGTGAGTAAAAAGAGGTTACTTGTTCTATTTTCCTTAGTAAATCAACCCCATAGTGTGGTATTTTTGTTGTGCGCAGTCAACACAGGGCAATATTACTGTTCCTACCGGCAGCACTACTGCAAATTATGCTATTAATGGGACCCGCGGTATTCGAGTAGTATCTTGGTGCCAATGGTAGTAACAGTAATATTGATGTGCACTGGCTGTGCAAAGCAATATTACTGCACTTTGTTGCATCACCGCCCATGTCCCATGTCACCTTTGGTGCACTTTAAACAAAAGTTACGCCTGGAGTTGGATTTAGTTTCAAAGATTTTCTTTTATTAAATTATAAAGTACAGACATACCACAGCAGTGACATAGTCGGTAACATTTTCAAGAATAAACTGAACAGAGAATACACAAGATAAACATAACATAAACCAAAACAGAAACATATATTATAATAATGAAGTCACTTTAAATAATATATGGTGGAAACAAAATGTGCCAGTGGGTACTGGAGACAAGGACTCATAATTGTTTTCCACGGGACATGGAACTTAAAGAAGAATAGCATCATATCGATAATACTGAGGGTCGAAGACCTGGATTATCCATAAGAGTGAGCCAAGGCTGCCAGGTTCTGGTGAAAGTGTCTAAGGAGTCATTAACGATGGCCTGTAATCATTCTGAGATCATAATATACATGACTATGCATTTAGTTTGATCGAGAGAAAGGGTGGGTTATGCCATTGTCACGCTATATGTAACCTGGCAACCTTGGCTATGTGCTGCTGAAGTCTATAGGCGGTGAACTTCCAGCCTTTAGGTTTGTCACCCAGCAACAGAGACGTGTGATCAGGGGCGAGGGTGATTTCCAGAATCCAGGGCAGATCCGATCAGAGCCGCAAACTCAGACCAAAAGCGCTTTACACATGGACAAAACCACCAAATATGAACCATTGATCCAATGTTGTCGCAATTACGGAAACATACAATGGAATTGGAGGATGAGAATCTGTGGAGTTTATTGGGGCTAAGTACGTCCGATGTAGGATTTTTAAATGAACCTCAATATGAGAAAAATAGCTACTCCCTTTGGATAAGCCTGGAGTTGGATTTAAAAACATGCATCCTCCCCTGACTCCTATGAAAACTTTAAACCTTTACAGTTTTAGAATGTAATGATTGTGTCCAGGAAATAGTGAAGTAACATTAGTAAATCACTGAAAAATATAATATTTCATTTTCTTTTGCAGTATGGTTGCATCATAAAACTGAAAAGAGAGGTAATTTTTAAAGCGGAACTGAAGGATCTTTTGATAATATGGGTATGTACCTTTAATGATCACATACCTCTGTGCGTCCTAAGTCTCTCTTTCTGTGTTGTCTCCATCCCAAAATTCTGCCGGTAAACAGCTTCGACTTATAAGTCGATGCTAAAATCAGGCAGAAGAGCCAGTGTTTCTCTCCCTGCAAAATGTATTACTTCCCCTCAGGCCAGGTCCCCGCCCTTTCTCCGCCCCACCAGTGCCTCTTCACGCTCGCTCCTTCAGAGCAGCGTGAACTCTGTTATGACACATGAACGAGGAGGAACAGGGCCGGATTTATGGAAAGCCAGTCATAAGCTGTGACCTATGACTCCAGAAAAAAAAAATGTTTCTTCATTGCAAACATCCCATGGAGGTGCTCTCTCCTCCACACTAGTAAACACAAGCAGCCCGCAGCTATTATCAAGACACGAGGCAGCCAGACCCGACCTGTCAGCAGCCGCCCTGCATCAGAGAATAGCAGGTGGCTGTGGACAGATCAGGTCTTGCTGCCTCATGCCTTCATACAAGGATAGATAGACTAGAACCAAGCTGTGTTAATCATCCTCCTCTCTACCCTCCCTATGCACTGTGCTTATTATGGCAGAAATGGGGCATAGTTTAACCACCCTGGCGTTACAGTAAAATCGCCAGGGTGGCGTGCAAACAGTTTTTTTTCAATTTTTTTTTCCTGAATCGTAGCTAACTTTTAGTTAGCTACATGATTCACTACTAGAGGGCGCATCTGCCCATCTAGTTCGATCGTCGCCGGCTTTTACAGCAAGCAGAAAATCCCGTTGTAAATGGGATTTTCTGCTTGGCTTCCCTCGTCACCATGGCGACGATCGGGATGAAGTCATCCACGTCATGGCGTCGGGGGGTGTCCGATCCAGCCCCATAGCGCAGCCTGGCACTGATTGGCCAGGCTGTGCAAGGGGTCTGGGGCTCCCTTACGCCGCCGTTAGCAGCGAATCGCCGCGGAGCGGCAACGATCGGACCCTACACGCAGCTAGCTAGCTGTGTGTATGAAAAAAAAATTAGCAAAATCTAGCCCTCCCCCCGCCCAGACCCCTTGCACAGCCTGGCCAATCAGTGCCAGGCTGCGATATGGGGCTGGATCGGACACCGCCCGACGCCATGACGTCACCCCGATCGTCGCCATTTTTGCTCATTTTAAGTGTTTGATTGCTGTAATGTAATGAGGCTTTCCTATTGATTATTGAGAAGGATATCAATAATTTTGGACTGGACACTTTTTGCTCAAATGTAAATAAAAACTGAGAAATGTTTTGTTTTGTTTTTCCCACAATAATGCCTCATGTGCACCATCTTATTATCTTTTGGGAGACACCAATGACATTTCCCGTTAAAAAATACTTGTACTTTAAAAAAAAAAAATACTTGTAAAAATACTAGTAAACCATATACAGGATAGCATTTTAGTGATGATACGAAAGATATGCCAATATGTGAACGGACACTACAATATATATCCTAATATACATTAGCAAATGCATAAATATTTAAATGGGGCATAGAAAAAAATATATGTTTACAGTAGTAATAAAAAGTATGTGAACCCTTTGGAATTAATGGATTTCTGCACAAATTGGTCATAAATGTGATTTGCTCTCCATCTAAGTGACAACAATAGACAATCACGGTCTGCTTAAACTAATACCACACAAATAATTAAATGTTTCCATGTTTTTACTGAACACACCATGTAAACATTCACCGTGCAGGTGGAAAAAGTATGTGAACCCCTGGACTAATGACATCTCCAATAGCTAATTGGAGTGAGGCGTCAGCCAGCTGGAGTCCAATCAATGAGATAAGATTGGAGGTGTTGGTTTCAGCTGCCCTGCCATTAAAAAAACATGCACCAGTTTTGGGTTTGTTTTCCCCAAGAAGCATTGCCTGATGTGAATGATACCTTGCACAAAAGAGGTCTCAGAAGACCTATGATTAAGAATTGTTGACTTGCATAAAGCTGGAAAGGATTATAAAAATATCTCCAAAAGTCATGCAGTTCATCAGTACAGGTTAAGGCAATTGTCTATAAACGGAGAAAGTTCAGCACTGTTGCTACTCTCCCTAGGAGTGGCCGTCCTGTAAAGATGACTGCAAGAGCACAGCACAGAATGCTCAATGAGGTGAAGAAGAATCCTACAGTGTCAGCTAAAGACTTTCAAAAATCTCTGGCATATGCTAACATCCATGTAAGCGAATCTATGATACGTAAAACACTGAACAAGAATGCAGTTCATGGAAGGATACCACAGAGGAAGCCACTGCTGTCCAAAACAACATTGCTGCATGTTTAAAGTTTGCAAAAGCGCACCTGGATGTTCCACAGCATTACTGGCAAAATATTCTGTGGACAGTTGAAACCAAAGTTGAGTTGTTTGGAAGAAACACACAACATTGTGTGGAGAAAAAGAGGCACAGCACACCAACATCAAAACCTCATCCCAGCTGTGAAGTATGGTGGTGGGGGCATCATGGTTTGAGGCTGTTTTGCTGCATCAGGGCCTGGACGGATTTCTATCATCAAAGGAAAAATGAATTTCAAAGTTTATCAAGACATTTTGCAGGAGAACTTAGCCATCTGTCCACCAGCTGAAGCTCAGTTGGGAAGGTTGGGTGAGGGATTAAGAAGGGGGGACTCTAGGGGGGAGGGGGGTGAAGGGGAAGTAAGCAAGCAAGGAAGGATGGCAATGGGAGAGAGGAGAGGATAGAGAAACAAGGGAGAAGGTAGAGAAAGTGTGTGTGTGTCTGTGGGGGGGGGGGGGGGGGAGGGGTTGGGGTCGCAAGTTGTGTTCTAGGCAGTCATTAAGGCCTGCTAAACGCACTTGTTAAGGCCTGCTAAAAGTGGTTGGTTACCCCTCTATGCAACCTTCGTTTATGAGTAATACTCCACTCTACAATTACACTACATTTGTAGCATTGCACTATTTGGGCCCCCGTTGTCTCTGTTCTTCTTTGTTTCAAGGTGACAAGAAACCCAATTTTCCAATCCTAAGCAAAATGTATGCATCAAGTTGTACTTGAGATGATGTTACGCAGAACAGGGGCACTTGGCCAACACAGTCATTGATAATGGGTTACATTCTGTAATATTTTATCAAACACTGCCTTAACCCCCCTGGCGGTATGAAAAAATCCGCCAGGGGGAAGCGCAGCAGTTTTTTTTTGTTTTTTTTGTTTTTTAAATCATGTAGCGAGCCCAGGGCTCGCTACATGATAGCCGCTGCTCAGCGGCATCCCCCCGCCCGCTTCGATCGCCTTCGGCGATCTCCGATCAGGAAATCCCGTTCAAAGAACGGGATTTCCTGGAGGGCTTCCCCCGTCGCCATGGCGTCACCGACGTCGGGACGTCATTGGGAGCCCCGATCTACCCCTCGGCGCTGCCTGGCACTGATTGGCCAGGCAGCGCACGGGGTCTGAGGGGGGGGGCGCACGCCGCACCGGATAGCTGCGATCGGGCGCGTGGCAGCGGCGATCGGGGTGCTGGCGCAGCTAGCAAAGTGCTAGCTGCGTCCAGCAAAACAAAAATCATGTAAATCGGCCCAGCAGGGCCTGAGCGGCACCCTCCGGCGGCTTACCCTGTGTCTAGCACGGGGTTACCGCTAAGGAGGTTAAAGGAAACCCGAGATGGGGATAAAACAACAAAATATATATACCTGGTGCTTCCTTCAGCCTTCTCCAGGCTGATTGCTCCCACGCCATCCTCCTCCGACTTCTGTTCATCAACAGTTGGCCCCAGAAAGTCTTCTGGTTAGGGGCCAACTGTGCTTGCACGGCCTGGCTGCATGCGTGCTCCCATCGCGTTTAAGTTACTGGGAGTATTCTGCCTCTGCACAGTACTACTGTGCAGAAATCTCCTGGCGACAAGAGTGAGACGGGAAGCGCCCCTGGCTGGAATGCACCTGCGCTGACTGGAGGATTTTCCGGGGGCCAGTTGCAGACGAATAGGGAGTCTGAGAAGGATGGCGTGGGGGCGATTAGCCTGGAGGGGCTGGAGGAAGATATCTATCTATATATATATATATATATATATATATATATATATATATATTTATATATATATATAATTATTTTTTTTTTGCTGTATCCCATCTCAGGTACACTTTATACTATCCATCCTTGGGTGCTTTGACTATTTTGACTTCATCGACTACTTGTGGAATTTGATGAAATGGATGACAACAAATTGAGCTTTTTTTTTTTTTTTTTTTTTTTTTTAAATAGGAAAACGTTTGAAGAAAAGTAAGAAGGATGCAAGAGGTGAGCCTATGTTGCAATACCGCTACACTATGTAGAAAATAATGTGTAAGTAAAGTGGAGAAAGATGCATATGTAGCACCTTCAATGTTTTCTAGTTACCATTTATATTGTAATCTTTTATTGTAATCGTGTAGTACTGTGTTTTCCCTACAATATTGAGTGCCATGTTTCTGTCAAGATTCAATTGAAGAAATTTCCAGAGGAGAGGAAGGAGAGAGACTGGCTTAAAGGCTGGGGGGACAGAACAAGCCAGGAGCAGAAAGGTGTTCTGACTTTTTCATCCAGTGCAGTAAATCCCATTGTTTCTGCTACCTTGGTGTGTTGGGTTTTACAGTTCTCTGGGCTGAAGTATACTGCAGAAACAAGGCAGGAGGACCTGATTCATATTCAGCAGCTTTGGGCTTGACTGGGATCCTCCTAGCTTTCCTGTGCCAATACAGTATGTGGACCATTGGCCTATGTAAACAGAAGTCTGGCTCACTCAGAGAAGAACTACCCAACTCACAAGTTCTTGGCATTTAAATTCTTGGCATTAAACTGGGTTGCAGAGTTTGAAGTGAAGACAGACAACAGTCTCCTAACTTACATTCTCATTACTGCCAAATTGGATGCTACCGGGTATCGTTGGTTAGCTGCTCTGACTGAATTCTTAAATATCGGCCAGGAATGGGCAAATGAGATGCTGATGCCTTATCCAGAAGACCATATGAGACCCAGCCACCTAATGCTCGCACCAGAGGGAGTACAGGCTGTATGTAAAAGAGTTGAGAGCCAAGGTGCCAGGGCCAGGAGTAGCTTAAATCATTGGAGTGAGAGCTGCTAGTGTTCCAGACCTTTACTGCAACTTGGTTAGAGTTCAGACCACTAACCTGCCATCACTCAATAGTCAAGATCTGCGGAATGATCAGTATAATGATCCTTTATGTGAGCTAGCCCTCAAAGCTTTCAAGCGTCAAAACCCAAAGATGTTAAAGGTCACTTGCGAGCTGTGTGAAAATAAAATAATCCACTTACCTGGGGCTTCCTCCAGCCCCTGCCAGCCGTTCTGTGCCCTCGCTGCTGTTCCGCTCACCACTGGTGATCCGGAGTCTCCTCCAACGCAGGATGTCCACTGCGCTTGCGCTTTACAGTCCGGATGACATCAGCGCGACCAGTGAGCCGCACGCTGGAGCACAGGAGAACCCGATCTGGTGAGGTCGGCTTCTCCACCGAGGGGGACCGGGAGCCACCGGAGCTTTGGGGAGAACACCGGAAGGTTGCAGGGGACTGGAAGAAGCCCCAGGTAAGTGGATTTTTTTTATTTTTAAAGTGCTCGGACCTTCCCTCTAAAGTCTGCTACCACAGAGGGTGCTCGGCTGTTCTGCCTCATCAAGTGTATCCCTCCCCTAGAGAATGCTCAAAATGGGAAGAACCTAAAACAACTCTTGTCCTAGATGTCTTACATATGTTGTAGACTTTTGGCACCTAATTCTGGGACATTGTTTTTATATTGCTTATTTAAATTATAGACATCAACATTACACCCACACCACTGGTCCCACTTTTAGGTATCTTGGATGAGAAGACTTGGTCAAAACAGCAGAAGACCATCATTAAGAAAGCTTAGTTCTGAAAAAAAGGTCTATGATTATCCTTGCTCCCAAAAAGCTGGGCAACACAGAACTTCAGACCCATAGCACTTACATGAAGATCTTTGAGCGACTAGTTCTTGCCTACCTGACTCTCCACAAGTCCCCTCCTTGTCCCACACCAATTCACCAATAGGGCTTACAGGTCCATGGTCATGGAGGACACCATCAATGTCAGCCTGGCGTACATCACGGTGCACCTTGACTAACCAGACTCCTATGTCAGGATCCTGTTCCTGGACTTAAGCTCTGCCTTTAATTCCATCTGCCCGGACATCCTGCTCAACAGCTTAGGGCAACTCAGTGTTGACTCCACTCTGTGCGCTTGGGTCAAGGACTTCCACTCAAACAGAATGCAGCGAGTTAAGATTGCAGCTGTTCCTCTCAAGATAGAACCACCAACATAAGGGCTCTGCAAGGGTGTGTACAATCTTCGCTCCTGTTCTTTGTGCACACCAACAACTTTACCTCCTCTGCTGACTCTGTCAAGGTCATCGAAGATGATACAACCATCATCAACCTCATCGACTGCAACAGAGAGCAGGCTTACCACAGCGAGATTAGGAGAATCTGCAGCTGGTGTAAAGACAATAAGCTTGTCCTCAACCTGGCAAAAACTGTTGAGCTGATTGTGGATTTCAGGAAGCACCCCTCCACACTCATCCCGGTCCTCATTGATAAGACAGAAGTCTCCAGGGTACCAAACATTTGCTTCCTTGGCACAAAGATAACTAATGGTTTAAGATGCGGAGCTTTGATTGGCAGCCTATTGGGACAATCATCATGCAGGGATCACGTCCTAGAAAGCCACTGAACGCGCCGGGTTCACTGAAGCAGCCGTTACTTAGAGGGAGCACGCATAAGTTACGAGCGCTCGCTATGCTGCACTACCTCAGCGTAGCGTGCACTAAGCTTGTGCTCCTTACTTACGCACGCTACGCTGCCACTAGCGTGCGTAGTGTGCAGGGTCTTTAAGGCGCGCTGATGTTATAGCGTGAGTAACAGGAGGTTACTTGTTCTATTTTCCTTAGTAAATCAACCCCATAGTGTGGTATTTTTGTTGTGCGCAGTCAACACAGGGCAATATTACTGTTCCTACCGGCAGCACTACTGCAAATTATGCTATTAGCGGGACCCGCGGTATTCGAGTAGTATCTTGGTGCCAATGGTAGTAACAGTAATATTGATGTGCACTGGCTGTGCAAAGCAATATTACTGCACTTTGTTGCATCACCGCCCATGTCCCATGTCACCTTTGGTGCACTTTAAACAAAAGTTACGCCAGGAGTTGGATTTAGTTTCAAAGATTTTCTTTTATTAAATTATAAAGTACAGACATACCACAGCAGTGACATAGTCGGTAACATTTTCAAGAATAAACTGAACAGAGAATACACAAGATAAACATAACATAAACCAAAACAGAAACATATATTATAATAATGAAGTCACTTTAAATAATATATGGTGGAAACAAAATGTGCCAGTGGGTACTGGAGACAAGGACTCATAATTGTTTTCCAAGGGACATGGAACTTACAGAAGAATAGCATCATATCGATAATACTGAGGGTCGAAGACCTGGATTATCCGTAAGAGTGAGCCAAGGCTGCCAGGTTCTGGTGAAAGTGTCTAAGGAGTCATTAACGATGGCCTGTAATCATTCTGAGATCATAATATACATTACTATGCATTTAGTTTGATCGAGAGAAAGGGTGGGTTATGCCATTGTCACGCTATATGTAACCTGGCAACCTTGGCTATGTGCTGCTGAAGTCTATAGGCGGTGAACTTCCAGCCTTTAGGTTTGTCACCCAGCAACAGAGACGTGTGATCAGGGGCGAGGGTGATTTCCAGAATCCAGGGCAGATCCGATCAGAGCCGCAAACTCAGACCAAAAGCGCTTTACACATGGACAAAACCACCAAATATGAACCATTGATCCAATGTTGTCGCAATTACGGAAACATACAATGGAATTGGAGGATGAGAATCTGTGGAGTTTATTGGGGCTAAGTACGTCCGATGTAGGATTTTTAAATGAACCTCAATATGAGAAAAATAGCTACTCCCTTTGGATAAGCCTGGAGTTGGATTTAAAAACATGCATCCTCCCCTGACTCCTATGAAAACTTTAAACCTTTACAGTTTTAGAATGTAATGATTGTGTCCAGGAAATAGTGAAGTAACATTAGTAAATCACTGCAAAATATAATATTTCATTTTCTTTTGCAGTATGGTTGCATCATAAAACTGAAAAGAGAGGTAATTTTTAAAGCGGAACTGAAGGATCTTTTGATAATATGGGTATGTACCTTTAATGATCACATACCTCTGTGCGTCCTATGTCTCTCTTTCTGTGTTGTCTCCATCCCGAGATTCTGCCGGTAAACAGCTTCGACTTATAAGTCGATGCTAAAATCAGGCAGAAGAGCCAGTGTTTCTCTCCCTGCAAAATGTATTACTTCCCCTCAGGCCAGGTCCCCGCCCTTTCTCCGCCCCACCAGTGCCTCTCCACGCTCGCTCCTTCAGAGCAGCGTGAACTCTGTTATGACACATGAACGAGGAGGAACAGGGCCGGATTTATGGAAAGCCAGTCATAAGCTGTGACCTATGACTCCAGAAAAAAATTTTTTTTCTTCATTGCAAACATCCCATGGAGGTGCTCTCTCCTCCACACTAGTAAACACAAGCAGCCCGCAGCTATTATCAAGACACGAGGCAGCCAGACCCGACCTGTCAGCAGCCGCCCTGCATCAGAGAATAGCAGGTGGCTGTGGACAGATCAGGTCTTGCTGCCTCATGCCTTCATACAGGGCCGAGGCATAGGCTGGAGAGGCTCCAGCCTCAGGGCGCAGTGTAGGAGGGGGCGCAGAATTCATTCAGCTGTCATTCCTAATTGTGTTTGAAGCAGAAAGAAATAAGAAAAGGGGATACATGGCAGTGACTGCAAGCCAGATAACTAGATATTAACCTCCTGAGCGGTATGGACGAGCTCAGCTCGTCCATCACCGCCGGAGGCTGCCGCTCAGGCCCTGCTGGGCCGATTTTTATCAAATAAAGTGCAGCACACGCAGCCGGCACTTTGCCAGCCGCGTGTGCTGCCTGAGCGCCGCCGCTCTGCGGCGATTCGCCGCGAGCAGCGGCGAAAGAGGGCCCCCCTAGCCGCCTGAGCCCTGCGCAGCCGGAACAAAAAGTTCCGGCCAGCGCTAAGGGCTGGATCGGAGGCGGCTGACGTCAGGACGTCGGCTGACGTCCATGACGTCACTCCGCTCGTCGCCATGGCGACGATCTAAGCAAAACAAGGAAGGCCGCTCATTGCGGCCTTCCTTGTTTATTATGGGCGCCGGAGGCGATCGGAAGAACGCCTCCGGAGCGCCCTCTAGTGGGCTTTCATGCAGCCAACTTTCAGTTGGCTGCATGAAATAGTTTTTTTTTAATTTAAAAAAAACCCTCCCGCAGCCTCCCTGGCGATCTTATCAGAACGCCAGGGTGGTTAAGGTGTTGGGGAGGTTGTGGGCCCTTTGGCGCCTCTTAGTCTAATAGCAATCAGTGTGTGATTGGCTGGGGGGGGGGAGGATGGGGGGGGGCGCACTTTGGTGTCTCAGCCTTGGGTGCTGGAGGACCTTGTCCCAGCTCTGCCTTCATATAAGTTGTTACAGAGCTGCTTGCTGCTTGTGTAACTAGCATGGAGGAGAGGGCAGCCGGACATCATATTGTTTGCACAAGTGCAAAGCTGAATGGCCGGGAGGGCAGAGGGAGCAAACACACAACCCCCAGCTCAGCTAACAGCATGGTCTGCCAGTGCCTCCGAGAACTTTCCTTCAGAGACCATGGGTCACAAGGCAGTTGTTATTTCCTTATCCCCTCCCCTCCGAGGAGTCCAGACAGCAAAGCTCGGGGGAAGTGGAGAGTGCTGCCTCTTGAGACATATTAGCTCACATGGGCAGATGCAGTGCAGCCTGAGCCTTTCCTGGCTAAAACAGGAAGCAGTAGAATACGAGGTCCCTGTGTATCTGCTAATGTGACACTGTCCAGCCTGCCTGCATGCTTGTGAGTATATTCATAGTCCCCAACAGTCCCGATTTGATCGGGACTGTACCGATTTGGGGGGCCCCTCCCGCCATCCCGCGCTGCCCCCCTTCTGTCCCGGGCCGCTGGGCAGAGAGAAGGAAAAAAATTGATCGAGGCACCAGCCCCGGGGATCTGCATGCGGGATAGATTGCCGCCGCTATTTATTTCTCCCTCCCTCCCTCCTAATATGTCCCCCAGTGTCCCCTTCCCCCCGCACAGTAATTATGGGCAGCGGAGCGGGCAGTGAGTCTTACCACTGCCTCTCCGCTGCGTACCGGGATCTCCTCTGATCTTCCTTCCTGCTTCCTGTGACGTCACAGGAAGCGAGAAGATCAGAGGAGATCCCGGTACGCAGCGAAGAGGCAGTGGTAAGACTCACTGCCCGCTCCGCTGCCCATAATTACTGTGCGGGGGGAAGGGGACACTGGGGGACATATTAGGAGGGAGGGAGAAGGATAATGATGGCGGCGGCGGCGGCCATCCATGCCGCATACCGGGCGGGCTGGTGCCTCGATCGGCTTTTTTTCCCCCCTCTCTCTGCCTGGCCACCCCCCTCCTCCTCCTCACCACCACCACCCCGGCACCCTCCCATTTGGGAGTAATTTAATAACAAAATTATTTTTAAAAAAAAAACAACTTTTTTTCCCCCTGGGGTGGGCGTGACTAGGGGGTTGGGGGCGTGGCCAGGGGTGTGGCCTAATTGTCCCGTTTTGGGACATTGAAATGTTGGGAGGTATGGTATATTCTCCTGAGTCCTGACAACATACCCATCCCACAGCATTAGGTGGCACATTTTGTACTGTTGGTGCATTTAGTACATGTACCACTGCCCCCAGCAAGCCCCCTTCCCTTCTACAGAGGTACCACTGCCCCCAGCAAGCCCCCTTCCCTTCTACAGAGGTACCACTGCCCCCAGCAAGCCCCCTTCCCGTCTACAGAGGCACCACTGCCCCCAGCAAGCCCCCTTCCCGTCTACAGAGGTACCACTGCCCCCAGCAAGCCCCCTTCCCTTCTACAGAGGTACCACTGCCCCCAGCAAGCCCCCTTCCCTGTCTACAGAGGTACCACTGCCCCCAGCAAGCCCCTTTCCCATCTACAGAGGTACCACTGCCCCCAGCAAGCCCCCTTCCCGTCTACAGAGGTACCACTGCCCCCAGCAAGCCCCCTTCCCTTCTACAGAGGTACCACTGCCCCCAGCAAGCCCCCTTCCCGTCTACAGAGGTACCACTGCCCCCAGCAAGCCTCCTTCCTGTCTACAGAGGTACCACTGCCCCCAGCAAGCCCCCTTCCCGTCTACAGAGGTACCACTGCCCCCAGCAAGCCCCCTTCCCTTCTACACAGTTACCACTGCCCCCAGCAAGCCCCCAACCCTTCTACAGAGGTACCACTGCCCCCAGCAAACCCCCTTCCCTTCTACAGAGGTACCACTGCCCCCAGCAAGCCCCCTTCCCGTCTACAGAGGCACCACTGCCCCCAGCAAGCCCCCTTCCCGTCTACAGAGGTACCACTGCCCCCAGCAAGCCCCCTTCCCTTCTACAGAGGTACCACTGCCCCCAGCAAGCCCCCTTCCCGTCTACAGAGGCACCACTGCCCCCAGCAAGCCCCCTTCCTGTCTACAGAGGTACCACTGCCCCCAGCAAGCCCCCTTCCCTTCTACAGAGGTACCACTGCCCCCAGCAAGCCCCCTTCCCTGTCTACAGAGGTACCACTGCCCCCAGCAAGCCCCTTTCCCATCTACAGAGGTACCACTGCCCCCAGCAAGCCCCCTTCCCGTCTACAGAGGTACCACTGCCCCCAGCAAGCCCCCTTCCCTTCTACAGAGGTACCACTGCCCCCAGCAAGCCCCCTTCCCGTCTACAGAGGTACCACTGCCCCCAGCAAGCCTCCTTCCTGTCTACAGAGGTACCACTGCCCCCAGCAAGCCCCCTTCCCGTCTACAGAGGTACCACTGCCCCCAGCAAGCCCCCTTCCCTTCTACACAGGTACCACTGCCCCCAGCAAGCCCCCAACCCTTCTACAGAGGTACCACTGCCCCCAGCAAGCCCCCTTCCCTTCTACAGAGGTACCACTGCCCCCAGCAAGCCCCCTTCCCGTCTACAGAGGTACCACTGCCCCCAGCAAGCCCCCTTCCCTTCTACAGAGGTACCACTGCCCCCAGCAAGCCCCCTTCCCGTCTACAGAGGTACCACTGCCCCCAGCAAGCCTCCTTCCTGTCTACAGAGGTACCACTGCCCCCAGCAAGCCCCCTTCCCGTCTACAGAGGTACCACTGCCCCCAGCAAGCCCCCTTCCCTTCTACACAGGTACCACTGCCCCCAGCAAGCCCCCAACCCTTCTACAGAGGTACCACTGCCCCCAGCAAGCCCCCTTCCCTTCTACAGAGGTACCACTGCCCCCAGCAAGCCCCCTTCCCGTCTACAGAGGTACCACTGCCCCCAGCAAGCCCCCTTCCCTTCTACAGAGGTACCACTGCCCCCAGCAAGCCCCCTTCCCTTCTACAGAGGTACCACTGCCCCCAGCTAGCCCCCTTCCCTTCTATAGAAGTACCACTGTCCCCAGCTAGCCTCTTCCCTTCTACAGAGGTACCACTGCCCCCAGCAAGCCCCCATTCCCTTCTACTGAGGTACCACTGCCCCCAACATCTATTGAACATGCTGTTGTATAGAGAAGTATGTGCGATAAAATTGCATAATAAATCAGTTATATGAATATTATTTTATTTCCGAATTAGATTAATGTGCTGTAATAGATTTCATAGATATAGTTGCGATCTTGAATAATCTATATTGTTCTGTAACCTGCTGTAAGGTTTGATCGGTTGAAGAGGTCTACTTACATCAGACGATTTTGCCTTTGAGTTATAAACTGATTTGATTTATACAATTTAATTTGGTTAAAGTATGTGCCATTAATTATAAGCCCAACCAACAATGCGACTAATCTTATACCTGAAATTGGTAGCATAATCGTTCATGCCTGCTGCAAGATATTTATGGAGACTGTTCTTGATTGGGTCAGCGTGGTACAATCATGTAATTTCGAGACAATTGTTGAGCGTGACAAAACACTCGGCGCAGTCCCCCCTAATCGTAATGTCACCATCGGAGACCACGTGCATAGTATACATTATCTTTCCTACGCCTCCAATATTCAACGCATCCTACGCACGCATTCCGTTGTGCATTTCCCCGAAGCAAAACATAGTAAACATGGTTCACTAGTAAGGTCCATGCGAATTATGAATCCACTTTAGTATCCGTTAATGTTTCGCGTGTTGATGGCAAGTGGATTGTCACTGCAGTCTGTCGTGACTATAGGAGGCGAGGGCAAGGTAATTTTAAAGGGGAACTGAAGTGAGAAGAATATGTACACTGCCATATCTATTTCCCTATAAACAATACATATTGTCGGGCAGCCGTATTAATTCTGTTGGCTGCTGAAGTGTTTAAATCACACAACACAAAGATAAATGCAGCTAATCTTATCAGATCTGACAATAATGTCAAACACCAATGATCTGCGGCATGCTTGTTCAGGGGCTATGGTTTAAAGTATTAGAGGATCAGCTAAGACAGCCAGGAAATGTGCATTGTTAAAAAGGAGATAAATATGTCAGCCTCCATATCCCTCTTCCTTCAGTTCCCCTTTAACATGGTTATTGTGCATAAGTGTGAGAATATTATTAGAGGTTACTTTGTTGTTGCATTGAGACGGACCTACGTGTCGTCAAAAATGCAATTACAAACTTATTACAGGTGTAATTTTATTATGAATTGACCGTTGGTGTATGGGCAGTTGACAGATTTGATTGGCCTGAGATTTGTTGCTTGTTCAAATCTGACCACACACATCACTACATGTATATACCTCTGGCGATGTCGTGTTCTGCAGTGCATAACACTGGAAGCCACTTGTGCTTCGGCGAAGGCACAGTGCAGATGAGAGGTGCTGAACAAGGGCCCAGGTAAATCCGATTGTGTTTTTTTATTCTGCTCTGAATTGTTACTTTAAAGGGTACGTAAGACGGATGACAAAAAAGTTATACATACCTTTGACTTCGTCCAGCCCCCTTCAGGCTAATCATTACATCTGTTTCCTCTACAAACACCTTGATCTTCTGCTATGAGTCTCGGTAATTCAGCCAGTCAGGGCAGTATTGTAGTGCATTGCTTCTGCAGCCAGGTGCGTTTTGCATCTGCGCAGATATAGTACGTTCCTGGTGTCATAGTGTGTGCATGTTCAATGTGCCCGACTGGCTCTAGTGCCTGGACCCATAGTAGAAGATCCAGGTGGTTGCAGAGGACATTGAGGTACTGATTAGCCTGAAGGGTGGTAGAGAAAGCCCCAGGTATGTTTAAAACTTTCATCTCTCTCCGGTTCACTCCACACAGAGCTGCAGGGAATCCACTGACAATCTGGTGCGCGTTGAACACAGAGGTGTATTTTATCACCCGTAAACCTGGTTCTGATTGTACAAGAACAATGTGTGATTGATGAAGAAATTCCCTTAATTCTCCGGCAGAGTACCTGCGCATCACTACTACATTTACCCATACTTTCATTGCCTAGGGCCTAATCGATGTTGTTTGTTCCGGTATACACCATACACAATTAATGTTACTAAGGACTAGTTTTAGGCCTTGTTCAAATATATGCATTGCAGATGCCCATGCGATCGGAATGCAACGCGTACAAACATACACCATCTGCGCTGCTACTCGCTGCAGTGAATGGGTCTACTGAAAGCTTGCGGCCAGAATGTAAGCGTCACTACGCAAATGCATCACAGCGTCCACACTATCCGCCTGTATGCTATTACTGAGGCCTCTACCTATCTAAACAATACTGGGTGTGTACACAAGCTATATCTAATACAGTGGTTATCAAAAGTATTCTGCCACCTTGAAGTTTTCAACATTTTATCATATTACTGCCACAAACCTGAATCAATTCAATTGGAATTCCACGTGAAAGACCATTACATAGTGGTGTACACGTGAGAAGTTGATTGAAAGTCGTACACGGGGGGGGCGTGGCTTGGCGACGCATCGAGATGGCTGCCTAAACTCTGAGCTCCTGCTACCCGTCCGCCTAAAGCTTCTTTCGTGCCTCTCCCCGCTAACCCTCCATGGATAAAAAGACCCCACGGCGACAGCAATCAACCCCCGCACACAACAAGCCGAGCCAGACACAAGCAGGGAGAACAGTTCCCGAGATATTCCACTCACTCAATCTCCGCTCACAAACCTCAAAGATGGCGCCGCCGAAAGACCCGGCCTCCACCCGCTCATCTCCGGAATCCTCCTACGACATCCAAGCCGGCTGACAAGCATCTCAAAGCCCCGACCCTGGCAGACATGTACGCCATGGCAGAGGACATAAAGTCCTCCTTCCAAAACGCCATAGCGGAAGTCCGTAGCGACGTAGCTGCTATAGGCCAGAGGCTACACACGTTAGAGGCGGTGGGAGAGAAAAGAGACCTCAAGCTGAAAAAACTCCGCCAAACGGATCAAATCCACAAAGAAAGACTGGACGATCATGCTAGACGACTTGAAGACCTCGACAATAGGGGCAGAAGATGCAACATACGACTGAAAGGCCTGCCAGAGTCGGTGACGCAGGACAATTTAGTGAAAGCACTATCCGCCATCTTTAACGACCTGCTAGATAGGCCCGCGGACACCCCAATTGGCTTTGTACGTGCACATAGAGCTCTGAGACCGAGAGCCTCTGAAGGTATGCAGCCCAGAGACATAATTTGCTGCTTAGAATCGTTTATCTTAAAAGAAGAAATTATGCGGGCGGCCAGAAGCCAAGAAGCTATCCTATTTAATGATACTAACATCCAGCTCTACCAGGACCTTTCTCCCATCACTTTATCTAAACGTAGAGCAATGAAACCGCTACTAACTGCTCTAAAAGAGAAAGGTATGACGTACAGATGGCGCTTTCCATTTGCACTCACAGTACAAGCAAATGGGAAAATCTACACTCTGCGCTCCATCTCAGGCCTAGCGGGCTTCTGTGATGACTTAGGCATCTCTGCTCCAGACCTCCCAGACTGGGACGGCGACTTATCATCCTACTCTTCGCAAGCAAATAAAAGGTACAGATCCAAAGATCAAAACGAGGAGGAAGAGGTCTCTAGCAATGCGGATCTAACCTCCACAAAAACAACAAGAAACCAGTCTCAGTCAGAAGACCCCCTACAGGAACTCTCGGACGAGGACTAACACACTGGAGGGTATGCTATGTTTCCCCCTTTAGGAGAGTGTCTCACCTTTTAAGATCGCCACACTGACTGTTGGTTACTATTCCCACTTTCACCTCAGTTTTTTCCCTTTATTTTTGCTTCGGGCCCCCCCCCCCTTCCTTTTCCCCCGATGTCCTGCAAGCATACCATCAGGTCTCATGCCCACTTTTTAAACATTTAAACGGCCACTACCCATCCCACAACAAGAGGACTGCCAAGATGGCGATTCATTAACATTATCCTATGGAGGATTACGCAAATAAGTTATACCGTCACTACCCACTATGGTTACATTCCACACTGCAACACGGCATACCTACATTAGGTGCCTTGTCATGATCCCTGGAGAATTAAGAGAATTAGTCATTTTATGATAACCATGTTTCTGGACTTAAAAAATCGGAATTTATTCATTTAGAAGCTTTTTCACTCTGTGTGGGAGGGGTGGGGGGGAGGTGGGCGATTGAAGGGATGATTTCTGCATGCAAGATGTCTCTGTTTAAAGTTACATATACTACATTTATGTTCCTGGGGATACACGCCACTCATCCAACTAGAACCCTATAACTACACGGATGGCTGTTGTTTCTCCTCCCTAGGCGGGGGGGGGGAACGGGGGGATGCAATGTTGAGGGGATTGCCGCTCACGGTGGGACCGCGAACATCATATTTTTCCTTAAATGTTAATTTTTCCGTTTTTTATCCTTACTGCGGTCCCGCCCTGGGCGGCCGGTTCTCTTTATAAGCTAGTACATGCATATCGCGCAGCAAAGGTTGCCTTTTCCTGGTTTATATTTCCCTCCCTGCCCCCCCCTCCTCTCCCCCCCCCTCAATGGTT
Organism: Hyperolius riggenbachi; assembly: GCF_040937935.1. Taxonomy (NCBI): domain Eukaryota; kingdom Metazoa; phylum Chordata; class Amphibia; order Anura; family Hyperoliidae; genus Hyperolius; species Hyperolius riggenbachi. Next base: position 215,507,113 of record NC_090653.1, read on the forward strand.
ATGTCTCGGGAATCTAGCACAATCTAACAAAAGAGACACCTACTGTATTATCAAAACCGAATTGCACGGCTCGGCTATGTTTTGTTATGTTTTGTTATGATGTGGATGCTTTCCACATTGAATCTGGTTTTTTAGTTTTATCCAATTGGAAGTATATATAGCGTTAAGGGGTCAAATTGGTCTATGTATAGGCGGACACAGCAATAGACTCTTATATTTGAATTCTTATTTTCTTATATAGTGATTTATATTGGGCACGACTCTCCCGTCGCCTTCCACGATCCTCACACGGTGTACCTAGATATACACTGACCAATCTGCCCCACATTGTAGGTGAGCGCAACACACCTCATTGTGCTCACGTGAAGGGCTCTTCACAGATAGTTCTGATTTTGAGTGCTGTGATACAGATCACATAAACAAGAGTTGACCACATATGTGTCATACTACACTCTTCACACTTTATTCTCTTATCTTCTTCTCCTACTTTGACTCCTCCCTTTTCTCCTCTTCGGCTGATACAAACCACAATCGAGTACATCCTAACATCTTGGAACCTGTGACCGATTTGATCAATACCATACAGGCAATGAATAAGGCAACCACATACACCTCGGTAGGACCCACACAAATAAATATCTCATCCCTAAATGTGAATGGCCTTAACACACCTGAAAAAAGGTCCACAATTTTTGAATTTTTCCGCAAAGAAAAATCTCACATAGCATATGTTCAGGAAACTCACTTCCGTACGAATCATATTCCATCAAGATTTGACTCAAGATTCCCAGTGGCATTTCATGCTACCTCACCCACCTCAAAAACGAAAGGTGTCTCTATCTTTGTGCACAAAGATTTACCCTTCATACTGGAGGAAGTTGAAAAAGATCCGGAGGGACGCTTTATATTTGTTAAAGGAAGAATACACAGACGACAGGTCACGCTGGCAAACATATACGCTCCTAACAAACAACAGACATCCTTTCTTTCCACTACCATACACAAGCTACAAGGATTCACCCAAGGTATCCTTATTATGGGCGGAGACTTTAATGTTCCCCTTCACCCTCTGGTAGATTGTTCTAATGGTTCTTCAATACTTTCTTACAGGGCCCTTAGATATTTAAAAACAAATCTACAACGTCTATCTTTACTAGACCCATGGCGTATCGCCCACCCTAAAGAGAAGGACTATACCTACTTCTCTCATCTCCATAATAAATACTCTAGGATCGACTACTTCTTTGTGAGCCAGCGTGACCTTTCGTTAATATCAGAATCTAAAATTGGAAACATATCCATTTCTGATCACGCACCAATATTCTTGACACTGACTCTTCCTGAACAGACCTCAAAGACATGGTGCTGGAGACTCAATCCTAACTTGTTAGCGGACAAAGCTAAGACACAGACTATTTCACACTCACTACAATCATACTTTGAGTTAAACAATACCCCTGATGTTTCAGGTATTACAGTATGGGAAGCTCACAAACCGGTGGTCAGGGGACAATTAATCAGAATGGGAGCCAAACTCAAAAAAGAAAGAGAAGAGGGAGTAGCTGCTGTATTAGCAGACATTGCTAAACTAGAGAAAATGCACAAACAGATTGCTGCTGTCCAAACAATGGAGGAACTGTCTTTAGCAAGAACAAAATTACACTCCTTATTATTTACAGATGCCAAACGCAAAATTCTAGCGGGGAAAAAAATATTTTACGAACTTGGCAACAAAAGTGGAAAATACCTAGCTAGAGCGCTCAAAAAACAATCAATCTGCAGACACATTCCCTCCATTGTTGACAGTAAACAAAAGAAAATAGTGAAGTCTGAGGAGATTGTAGAGGAATTCAGAAATTACTATCATTCTTTATATAACTTAAACACTTCCTCACAATCCCAGGAGTTGTCCTCTGCCAGACAAACTAAGATTTCAGAATTTCTCCAAAAACACTGTAACCCTCTCTCCATGACAAATGAGGAGAAAGAGGAGATGGAATCTCCCCTGACCACCGACGAATTTTTTATGGCAGTAAAAGCCCTAAAAGCTGGCAAAGCACCAGGCCCTGATGGCTTTACATCTCAGTATTACAAACTATTCAAACACACTCTAGCCCAGGCATTTGTTTCGGCCTTCAACGCAGTAACCCCATCTTTCACCCCCTCCACACAATTTTTAGCTGCCCACATAGCAGTGATACCTAAGGCAGACAAAGACTTACAATATTGCTCGAACTACAGACCAATTTCTTTATTAAATCTTGATGTGAAAATTCTGGCAAAAATCTTGGCCAATAGAATACTCCCTTATGTTCCTGATCATATTGGAAATGATCAAACTGGTTTTATACCGGGGAGAGAAGCGAAAGATAATGTCATGAGGACAATTGCAGTTATGGCATACGCTAAAAAACATGACATTAAAGCGTTTGTTCTTTCCACAGACGCAGAAAAAGCTTTTGACAGGGTGGCATGGGACTATATGCGTGCCACCCTGTCGAACCTTGGTTTGGGACCTTTTATGCTACAACTGATTGACATTCTCTACTCAAACCCTTCTGCACAAGTAAAGGCAAACGGCTGCCTATCTAAAACGCTTACAATTAAAAATGGAACAAGACAGGGATGCCCCCTCTCCCCACTTATATATATACTTACGCTAGAACCTTTCTTAAATGCCATAAGAAAAAATCAAGCAATTAAAGGCATCAAAATAGGTTCATCATACAATGTGGTAGCTGCTTTCGCAGACGACCTCCTCTTTTATCTAAGGGATCCCATAACATCACTCCCCAACTTGATCAAAGCCTTTGAGGAATATGGTAATATTTCTAACCTAAAAATAAACCTCCGCAAATCACAAGCCTTGAATGTGTCCATTGACTCAAAGGTGGTAGAAACATGTAAAGCTTCATTTGCATTTTCTTGGACCTCAGAACATTTACGCTACCTAGGTATTAACTTAACATCCTGTTTTAAGGACTTATTTAAGAAAAATTATGAAACTCTTGGTACTGCGTTGAAGGCCGACCTTCTGAATTGGGGTCAAAAGAAAAGTCTTTCCTGGTTTGGCCGTATGGCATCGGTCAAAATGAACCTACTTCCCAGATTTTTATACGTAAGCCAATGCCTCCCTATATCTCTGCCACCTTTTTACCTGAGAGACATTCAAAAACATGTAAACAAATTTATCTGGGGGGGCAAACCCCCAAGAATCAAACGAGCAACACTCATCCTGCCAAAAGAAAATGGTGGAGTAGCCCTTCCAGATTTACACACTTACCATGTTGCATCCCAATTATGTAGATCAATTGAATGGTCAAATTCTAAGACACCAAAACAGTGGGTTTTGATCGAACAGGAAACTACGGGTATCAGGGCTCCAACACTAGGCTGGACCGATATTTCTCCAGCTGAACAAAAATCCTGGGCTAACCCATTGATCTCAGCTACAGTTAAAACAATGAGGAGGACGGTGCCGTCCCTGGGGTTATCGTCTCTCCCTGGCAACTTAACTCCGCTATCAAGCAACTTAGCCTTTTCACCAGCTCTTGATATCCCATTTTTCCAGAACTGGCCAAACAATGAGACTCCCAGAATAAAAGACTTTATTTTCAATGCTTCAGTCAAAACATACTCAGAGATTTCTTCCCTTAGGGATGACGCCGTCCTCACTCAATGGCAATACTTCCAACTCAGACATTACCTAAATTCTCTAAAACACAAATTCAACTGGGTAAAACCTCTTACATCATTTGAAAACCTGATCCTGACAAAAGATACACCAAGACACTTGGTCTCATTGCTTTATCAATTACTGCTAACAGCCTCTGACCAAAACAAATCCAAATATCAGGGACAATGGGAAACTGACCTGGGAATGAAATTTCACACAGATCAATGGCAAAAAATTCTCACACTGAATCATAAAGGTTCTTTATGTGTTAACACACAAGAACTTGGCTATAAAATCATTTCCCGCTGGTACAGAACCCCAATTGTACTGCATAAAATATACCCTTCCACTTCAGACTATTGTTGGAGATGTGGCCTACACCAAGGTACACTCTTACACATTTTTTGGTCATGCCCTTCCATAAAACCCTATTGGAGGCAGGTCCACCAAATTATGGAAAAGGTTTCGTGTGCTCAGATTGCTTTCTCCCCAGATAGCTTGCTTCTACATAATACAAAAGACCCTACCAAATTCTACAAACGATCCCTACAAATCCACATGATTAATGCAGCCAGAGCCCTGATACCCGTCTACTGGAAATCGGTTATCTCCCCTTCAATCAAAGACTGGATCAAGCGGGTTGATTCCATTGAAAAAATGGAAAACCTAATCCATATAGCAAATGATCAAAGTGAAAAACACTCTTTCACCTGGATGGTATGGTTTGATTATCAATGTACAGAGGAGTATAAAAATATTATGAGGTCTTAATTCTAGATTTCATATACCCTGTGCTAAAAACAATTTACCCTTCCTGACTCCCTACCCTTAATTTCTCTCTCCCTCCTCTATGACACATGTGTGGACAACTACATTCCACTTCAATAATCTGTATCACCCATATCTCATCAGAAATAACGTACTTGATATTGGCAAAATGTACAAGATATAATATTCTGTTAACCTGTGACTCTGTTATATCTCATTTACATAACTGCAACTATCTGACTTTGACCAATATTGGTCTACTGTTTACTGTATTGATAAATGCCTTTTTTCTTGTTTAATAAAGCTTGAATTGTGAAAAAAAAAGAAAGTCGTACACGATTCCAAACATGTTTTATAAATAATTAACTTCAAAGTGGGTTGTGCACAATTATTCATCCCCCTGAGTCAATACTTTGTAATAAAACCTTTTGCTGCAATTACAGCTACAAGTATTTTGGGGTACGTCTCTACCAGCTTTTCCCATCTAGAGACATAAATCCTTGCCCATTCTTCTTCGTGAAACAGCTCCAGCTCCGTCAGATTAGATGGACCGCGTTTGTGAACAGTAGTTTTCAGATCTTGCCACCGATTCTCAATTAGATTTAGATTTGGAGTTTGACTGGCCGATTGTAACACATGGATATGTTTTCTTTTCAACCATTCCATTGTTGACCTGGTTTTATGTTTAGGGTCGTTGTCCTGCTGGAAGTTGAAACTCCGCACCAGTCTAAATTTTTTCGCATAAATCAAACAAAATTTACATAAGCGCTCGCAAATGATAACATACACAGTCTCAAGAGACTAATAAAACACCAGTCCACAAGAGGTTGAGCGCTCCCTAGCTATTTGTGACTAGCTTCAAAAAGTAAAAGAATTAATGGGGTTTGCGTTCAAAAAAATTCTCTGCTGTTAAACAGTATTCAAACGTAGTAGATTATAATCAGCACATGCAACAGCCTAACATCAGTGGGGCTGTACCTCCCCCACCGTAGAGACTCAACCAGACTTTGGGGCCTCAGTGGTCCCAACTTCACCTCAGGGGTATAGACCACCCCTCAGCCTATCTAGCAACCTCTACAACTCTACGCCGACCACTTCCTGGTTGCTTATCATGTAGGATGTTGCTGTTTACTCCGGGTAAAGAAAAAGCTTTTCATAGCGTAAGAGTGCGACACAGAGTGTTAGCCCAGCTAGCGCTGGGTAGCCGATCCATTTAGTGCATATAGCTGTTTGTTATCCCCTTGTCCTGTGCAGCCGCCTGCCATTATTTGTATCTTAGGCTTTGCCAGTTTATAAACATTTAATAGCAAACTACGGATTAATCTCTTAACTGGTAACTGAAGTAAGAGGTATGTAGAGGCTGCCATATTTGTTTCCATCTAAGCAATGCCAGTTGCCAGGCCTCTCTGCTGATCCTCTGCCTCTAATACTATTAGCCATAGCCCCTGAACAAGCATGCAGCAGATCAGATGTTTCTGACATTAATGTCAGATGACAAGAATAGCTGCATGCTTGTTTCTGTTGTGATTCAGACGCTACTGCAGAGAAATGGACCAGCAGATTGGCTGCCAGGCAAATGGTATTGATTAAAGGGGAACTGAAGTAAGAGGTATAAGGAGGCTGCCATATTTATTTACTTTTATTCAATACCATTTGATAGACCAGCCCTGCTGATCTTTTTCTTTGCAGTAGTATCTGAATAACACCAGAAACAGGCATGCAGCTAGTATTGTCAGATCTGACAATGTCAGAAACTTCTGATCTGCTGCATGCTTGTTCAGGGGCTATGGCTAATAGTATTAGAGGCAGAGGATCAGCAGGAGGGCCCTAGCAACTGGCATTTATTAGATGGAAATAAATATGGCAGCCTCCGTATCCCTCTCACTTCAGTTTTACGCTATGAGAAGCATTTTCTTTACCTGGAGGTAACAGCAACATCCTACCTGAGAAGCAAGCAGGAAGTGGTTGGCGTAGAGGTCCAGAGTTTGCCAGATAGGCTGAGGGGTGGCCTATACCCCTGAGGTGAAGTCGTGACCACTTAGTCTGCAAAGTCAGGTGAGTCTCTCTACGTTGGCGGAGGTACAGCCCCACTGATGTTATGCTGTTGCCTTTGCTGATTATCATCTACTGGGTGTGAATACTGTTCTACAGCATAGATTTTTTTTGAACGCTAACTCCATTAATTCTTCTACTTTTTTAATCAAGTCTTTTGCAGACTCCAAGAGGTTTTCTTCCAAGATTGCCCTGTATTTGTCTCCATCCGTCTTCCCAACAACTCTGACCAGCTTCCCTGTCCCTGCTGAGGCACATGGAGAACAGAGACAATACAGGGAAATGAGGTGACAAAGATGGAGACAAATGAGGAACAAACTGAGGTGACAAAGAGGGGGGAAAAGAGAGGCATAGGAAGGAACAAAGGGATAACGGATTCTTGATCCAAAAGGAGATGGGTGTGATCAAATTTATTAAGAATTGACTACTTTTATTTTTCAAATATTTTGACCCTCACACATCTTCTAATACCCACTTAGTCATGCTATTTTATAATTATAATAAAAGAATGCATTTTAGAAATAATGAAATTATTTTTATTAAAGTTGTGAAATAACTTTAAATTGACATTTACATTTGTAAATATAATAAAAACTCAACATAATTATTAAACATGTATAAAAAAAAAACATTTTCATAACAAACACATTATCAATGCCTATTTTTAAAGTTGAACCGATATAAACGTTTAATCATGGCGTAATTGTATTGATTTCATACAGTTTATAGGGCATTCCTCAAGCCAAATACTTTTTTTTTCCCGTTTATTTTTTATTTTAATAATCTAACTAGAAAATAAACAAGCCTCGCCCACACCTCCTTTTGTTCCTTGGTAGATATGCAAGGGCTTATGCGTAAGCTTGGTCAGCAAAGTTTAATCAGGAGTACCCCTGGTGGTTATTCGTGATTCAAATTTGCTGTTATTGCTCCAGGTGAGCTGGTAGATGCGGTTGGGATAATTCTACAGAACGCCTATCTACGCCCAGCGTAGCAAAAAGCTTGCTTGCATCAATTAAACGCTATACAAGTCTAGCTGTGGAGCACTTCCTCCAAGTTTGAAGGAGTAAATGCTCCATGGCGAGACTTGCAATGCATCCAATAGATTATAGTGAGCTCAATCATACGCTTGGTGGAGATTGGAGTTCTAGGTAATGTATCCTTCAGCATGTACCCACTAAGCTTGATCTCCTACCAATAATTTGAATCGCTAATGACCACCAAGGAAACCCGTGATTAATTACTGATGGCCACGCATACTTACTGTACAGCAGTCTGGGCATGAGGTGGTTCCTAGTCAATGCTTTCAGAGGCAGAGGTGAACATTGAATTTATACACAGGCAAGCCGATAACATCTTCAAGACTCAGCCTGTGACAAACAGAACATGGCAGCCCTTATTGTATCACCGGAATAAATAATGTAAAACTTTTAAAACTGTTTGAAACTAGATTTGCAGTGTAAACTATTGAAACTTCAGATTACATATATGGACAAGTCAATTGTTATTGGTTAGATGCGTACACACGCAATACTGTAATGCTGGGAATAAAATAATGCAAAACGCTTGATTGAGCCATTACATGGCTTGATTGATAATTTAAGACATTTCCGATTACCCGCAGGATCAATTTCGCCCTAGATACCGCATGGGGGACAATGGCAAAAGATAAGGAGTACAAGCGGAATAAAATAGATTCGCCAGCGGGGACGAGTGGTGAATCAATCCAGTTACATTATCGAGCGTTCCACACATACCGTGTATTCCCAGCATAAGGAACGATGGGTCCGTCAGACCCTCCTGCTGGGAGGATGTTCAGTCTACAGTAGAGTGTGTGAGCAGACTGCCTGCAGACTGATAACACTGTTTCCGACAGATCCATTACGCGGACCGGTCTGAATCAGTGTTATCAGTCTGTCTACAGACTGCACACACGCTTTACTGTACACTCAGTTGAACGTTCTGACCTATCCATCGTTCCTTATAGTAGTGTGTGTGTATACTAACCTTTAGTTTTCCATCTCACATCCGTTTTGACAGCATTACCAACGGCTGCTACTTTCAACCAACATTTATTATTTGTCCATGAATGAAATCCAAAAATGAAATCTTTTTTAATTAGTTGAACATGAATATACATTTTTCTCAAACCATCGATTCAGCGGCTTTATCCTGATAAGGTTTGAAACCAACGTATTCGCCTTCTGGATCTGGGAATACTTTTCTAACTTTGCAAACACAGGACAGTATTGACCTGCGATTGCCGCGACCTAAATACCCATGGGCAAAACCTGTAAAGGCTCTGTATACAGCTCTTCATAATGATCTGCCGGATTAAAATAAGAAAGAATGAGAAGTTAGTGATTAAAAGGAAAAAAAAATTAAAACTAATATACAATTAAAATGTATAACAAAAAAAAAATTCTCTCAAATACTGTCATAGTAATCGAATTTATTATTGCATTTCTGTTATAGAGCTAAAAAATAAGTCGCAACTTTAGATATCATGTTTTGCTTATGATGGACTATTAATCCGAGAGGTGTAATTATTGTGCAATGCAAATGAATTTGCAATTACATTATCGTTTGATTTGCGTTTTATAAATACCTTGCGCTTCCTTGAGCACGATCTGCACGGATTTTCGACAAGAAGTATCTTCACTCTATTCAGGCTATGGAAAATTGGTCACTAACTTTGGACAGTCTTGGCCTGTCTGAGGATGATCAGTGCACTCACTCCATGCATACAAATGTATTGTGCATTTCTATTATCCAATAGAGAACAGTGGAGGGAGTGCACTGCGCATGCTCAGACAGATCACAACTAGCCAAATTTAATGAACAATGATCCATAGCTGATGAAGATTGTTGATGAACGCTTGTTGACAAACCATGCAGATCGTGCTGGTAGAAGGGTCAGATATTTACGGAACATGAACAAAAGAATTATATAACACTGCAAAATCCTTTACATAGCATCTCTTGGACTAGTAGTCCATCATAAGAAAAACATGATATCAAATAGTAGTATTTTCTGTTCTTGCTCCATCTGGTGTCTCAATTACCAGCCATACTCCCTCTGCTTTTCGTGCCTGGACTTCCTGATTGGTGATGCTCGTCCTCATCATGTTGGCCGCTATGCCTCATCACGTAGGATGGCCAGACAGTACTATGTATGTGTGGTTTTAAAAGTATACACAGTGCATGTGCAGTGCTTTGACGCCAGACATGACAATCACGCATAGTGGCCGGCGTGATTACATGGATCATTGCCAATCTGGAAGTCCCAGGAAGAACAATCAGCGGGAGTGTCGCCAGTAACTATGATGCCAGAGGGAAGCAGAATGCAGCCTGGTTGGATGCCTGGTGTTTTAAATTTTTATTTTCTACAACCAGCTTGTATCATATATTTATTAATACATATTTAAAACATTTTTAATAATCAAACATACCGATTTTCAAGTTTGTTTCCTCTTGTTAGGCCGTTGCTACCACTGGATAAGAAGAGGAAAATTCTTGCCCAATTTGGGTTCTGACATAGATTTGGGAAGTCAGCATGTTGTGTTATACAAGTTATATTGTCCATCAATTCCACAATGTTGGGAATTTCTTGACAGCAAATGGATTCCATTCCTGTTGGCATTGCAATGCAATTTTGGCATGAACACCAACTTGTATGTCCAATTTTATGACGATCATAGTCGTCGTAGTGGTTGGGGTTATTCACATCCCTCACCGGATTTTGTGGAAAACTGTAAGATGGTTGATTTTGTCCACTGATAGCCCTCATCTGCTCTTGCAGTATTCTTAGCTGTTTAGTAAAAAAAATACAACTTGTTTTAGGTCTTAACATTGCATTATTAAATACAAAATAATGAGAAGAAAATAGATAATTTGTATAGTTTATTATTATGTACTGTTTTAATATAAAAGGGCAGAAATACTACCTATAATGGAGCACCTACATTACATGGACTGGAACACTTCTACTACCCTCTTGTAGCTATACAACAGAACAATAATGGATCAAAAAACATATTAGACTAGGGCAGCTCTACTAACTATACTAGAGGAAGCTGTACTAACTATACTGGGGCAGCTCTACTACCTATTAAGGCCATCTATACTACCAACAATGGTCAAGATCTACTACCCGCAATGGAGCAGGTCTATTACTTTTACTGGAGCAGCTCTACTACCTACACAGGACATCTATAATACATACACTAAGGAAGATATACTACATACAAATGGCAGATGTAATACCTACACTGGTCATGATCTACTACCTACAATGGAGCAGCTCTACTACTTATACTGGAGACGCTCTACTACCTACACAGGTCAGCTCTAATACCTATACTGAAGCAGACATACTATCTACACTGTAGCAGCTTCGCTTCCTGTAGTGGGCCAGCTATACTACCTTTATTGTGGCAGCTATACTACCTATACTGAGGAAGATATGCTACCTATACAGGGGTTGCTCTACTAGCTGTACTAAAGCAGATCCAATACAGTTTTGAGTGTTTATTGTGTTGTTTCTCAGCATTATAAAAACCAGGATTCACATATATATATAGAATAATAGATGATTCGTTGATTCAGGAAATTAGTAAACTGTAAATATATGTTGCTGAAATGTCTTTATACTGGGGCTAATGTAACAGTATTATGTGAACAAAAAGTTGATACTTACCCATTCTTCTCTAGGCAGAATTGGCTGGTCTCCTACATCTGCACTGCAGGTTGATGGTCGAGACATATTGATTCTAAAAAAATTGTTATAATAAATGTACAAATTCAAACATATAGTACATCATTGAAAAAAATTACACGTGACCACATTTTGAAACAATATTAATAAAAAGTCTGTATTGCAGAAATTGTTATAACAATGTTAGATAGGTGTCCACCCCCCCAATAAGTGGAGGGGGGAGCCGCACCCATGGGGATGGCAGCCCGACCTCAACCTCACTTCCACTCCCCGGGCTGCCCTCCGGTCTCCCCCACTTCATACTGCAGAGTTAGCACAGGGAAGCGCTCACAGTGAATAGTAACTCACCTCCCAGCTTCCAATCGCCAACCAGTCACTCTCCACCATTCTCCTCCTGCTCTGCATACCCGCTAATACGCATGCTGCTTCTTGTTTACCAGGAAACAACAAGTGACTGGTCGGCGATTGGAACCTGGGAGGTGAGTTACTATTTACTATGAACGCTTCCTTGCACTAACTCTGCATTATGGAGTGGGGGAGCATGGAGGGCAGCCAGGGGATTGGAAGGGAGGTAGAGGTCAAGCTGCCATCCCCGTGGCTGCGGCTCCCCCCTCCATTACAGCGCACCTCCTCCAAAAACTGAGCAGGGCGGCATAAGGAAAAAAAAATATAGTATTAACCTTCCTGGTGTTAAATTTCAAATTAAATTTTCTGTTAAATTTACTATAATTTTTAAACTTTATTTTTTTGATTACATTTTTTTTTCGTATTGAAGTCAATACATACTGTATTTAATTCGTAACAAAAAAAAAATTACCGCCATATGTTGATGATGCCGCGCGGCCCTCAATCACCGGATGAATATGTAATCGCTGAGGGAGAAGCAAATCCGCCGAGGTGCGCGACGAGGGATCAGAACGCCAATGGTGAACATAGGTTAGCCGGGCATAGTTACCCCAGTATAGGTTAGCCAATGTATAGGTGCAACAGTATAGGTAGCCAGGAATAAATGTCATGGCTGTGGAGTCCGAGCAATTTTGGGTATCTGGAGTCGGAGTTGCAGTCGAAATCGGTGGTTTCATAAAGTGAGGAGTTTAGGAGTCTGATGATTTTTGTACCGACTCCATTGCCGTGATAGGTGCCACAATATAGGTAGCCGATATAAATGTCCCTAGCATATTTGGCCAGCTATAGGTGTAACAGTATAGGTTAGGCAGGTATAAGTGTCCCCAGTATAGTTAGCAGCTATAAATGGTACAGTACCAGTTAGCCAGTATTCAGTACAAAACATCATTCAGTCAACTGTAGCAGCTCTCTTCCCCCCTCCTGTTGTATTCTTGACCCCCCCCCCCTCCATCCTTAATCCATCCTACCACCTTCCATCCTGATTCCCTAGTATAACATTCAGCATCCCCCCACTCATCATCCATCCCACCGCCCTCCCTACTGATTCCTCGGTATAAAATTGTGCATCCCCCCCACTCTTCATCCATCCATCCCACCCCCCTCCCTCCTGATTCCCCAGTATAACACTCTGCATCCCCCCACTCTTCATCCATCCCACCCCCCTCCCTCCTGATTCCATAGTACAACACTCTGCATCCCACCCACTCTTCATCCATCCCAACCCCCCTCCCTCCTGATTCACCAGTATAAAACTAAGCATCCCCCCACTCTTCATCCATCCATCCCACCCCCTTCCTCCTGATTCCCCAGTATAACACTCTTCATCCATCCCACCCCCTCCCTCCTGATTCCCCGGTATAAAATTCTGCATCCCCCCCCCCCACTCTTCATCCATCCATTCCACCCCCCTCCTACCTGATTCCCCAGTACAACACTCTGCATCCCACCCACTCTTCATCCATCCCACCCCCTCCCTCCTGATTCCCCGGTATAAAATTCTGCATCCCCCCCCCCCCACTCTTCATCCATCCATTCCACCCCCCTCCTACCTGATTCCCCAGTACAACACTCTGCATCCCACCCACTCTTCATCCATCCCACCCCCCTCCCTCCTGATTCCCCAATTTAAAAATCTGCATCCCCCAATCTTCATCCATCCCACCCCCCTCCCTCCTGATTCCCCGTTATAACATTCTGCATCCTCCCCACTCTTCTTCCATCCCACCCCCCTCCCTCCTGATTCCCCGGTATAAAATTCTGCACCCCCCAATCTTCATCCATCACACCCCCCTCCCTCCTGATTCCCCAGTATAAAACTCTGCATCCCTCCCCCACTATCCATCCATCCCACCCCCTCCCTCCTGATTCCCTGGTATAAAATTCTGCATCCCCCCCTCCCAATCTTCATCCATCCCACCCCCCTCCCTCCTGATTCCCCAGTATAAAATTCTGCATCCCCCCAATCTTCATCCATCCCACCCCCCTCCTTCCTGATTCCCCAGTATAAAATTCTGCATCCCCCCCCCCACTCTTCTTCCATCCCACCCCCCTCCCTCCTGATTCCCCAGTATAAAATTCTGCATCCCCCAATCTTCATCCATCACACCCCCTCCCTCCTGATTCCCCAGTATAAAACTCTGCATCCCCCCCCCCCACTATCCATCCCTCCCTCCTGATTCCCTAGTATAACACTCTGCATCCCCCCCACTCTTCATCCATCCACCCCCCTCCCTCCCGATTCCCCAGTGTAACATTCTGCATCACCCACTCTTCATCCATCCCACCCCCCTCCCTCCTGATTCCCCAGTGTAACATTCTGCATCCCCCACACACACATACTCTTCATCCATCCATCCCACCCCCTCCCTCCCGATTCACAAGTGTAACATTCTGCATCCCACACACACACACACTCTTCCTCCATCCATCCCACCCCCCTCCCTCCTGATTCCCCAGTGTAACACACATACTCTTCATCCATCAATCGATCTCACCCCCCTCCCTCCTGATTCCACAGTGTAACATTCTGCATCACCCTCCCCCCCAATCTTCAACCCCCCCCCCCCCCCCAAGTGTAACATTCTGCATCCCTCACTTTTCATCAATCCATCCATCCCACCTCCCTCCCGATTCCCAAGTGTAACATTCTGCACCCCCCCCCCCACACACACACACTCTTCATCCATCCATCCCACCCCCCTCCCTCCTGATTCCCAGCGTTAGGCTGTAAATCCCCCCCTCCCTCCACTGTGCATTCCTTCCCCCTCCTGATCCCCAGCGTTAGGCTGTAAATCCCCCCTCCCTCCACTGATCCCCCCCCCATTGCCGGTAGTGTTCCTGTCAGAGCTTGGATTAGGGCAGGGGGTGTTTGACTCACCAAGGCTCAGAGATCATGAGTGTTGTTCTCCCCATGCAGCTCTGGACTATTGTATACAGTACAGGGGGGGGGGGGGGGGGGGGGATTTACAGCATAACACTGGGGATCAGGAGGAGGAAGGAAGGAATGCATAGTGGAGGGAGGGGGGATTTACAGACTAACGCTGGAGGATCACGAGGAGGAAAGAATGCACAGTGGAGGGAGGGGGGATGTACAGTCTAACTGTCACGTTCCGTAACACTAGAGAGAACAGAGAGTGACTGATCTCTGGGGATCTGCAGTATCGCCAGAAATACAGATATACCTGATTATAAGTGATCTGCAGTCTCACCGATAATCCGATATATATGCTAACCTCTGTCCACCCAAAATGGGGTGTAATGATTGGTGCAAACAATAATAGCGTATTGCTCTGTGGCGAGGGCCCACAGAGCGTAGACTATCGTCCAGCGGCAAGGGCCTGCTGGCGGGGTTGGTCGACAAGCAAGGATCGGCAACAGGTAAACAGAAATACGAGGTACAGAATCAGGAGGCAGAGGCGGAGTCTAGAGGGCTAGCCGGGGTTCGGCAACAGAGATCAGAGATACGAGGTACAGAGACGGTAGGCAAAAGAGTAAACGAGGGCACAGCTAGGTAGGCAACGGGTAATCAGATAGGCAGCAGTACAGAAGGATTAGGCAAACTCAGAGTCAAGGACAGGCAAAAGATCAAAGGCACAGGTAAATTACAATGGTATGTTTCTTCCAGTACTTATATATTGGCGTAACCAATATATAAGTATACTGTGGATCCGAGAGCTAGCACAGAGTGTGATCGCTACAGCGGACAAAGAGGACTGGCAGTCTGCTGCTTAAATGCAGACTGTCAGTTCAGGAACTCCAACCCCCCGGATGAGGTCAGCAAGGGGCGGAGAGTGCCTCAGCAGGGCGGATCAAGGCAGCCTCCTTCTCAGGGCATAAAGGGCCTGACGCTCCGTGCGTGCGCGTGTTGCCCTGCCCTGAGATGAGGACCTGTGGCTAGAACGGCCGCCGGCACTGCCAGCTGACGCAGCCCGGAAGTTCGGAGATCCGGTGACGTCAGAGCCGAGAGCGGCGTCCACGCTGCCAGCCGCCGGAGTGGTGAGTCCATGCCTGACATTACCCCTCCCCTGAGGCGTGGTCTCCGAACACGCCAATGAAGGTTTATCAGGATGGGAATCGTGAAATTCCTGTATGAGTTCCTGTGCATGGAAATGACGTGCTGGTACCCAAGATCTCTCCTCAGGACCGTATCCTCTCCAATGAACCAGATACTGGAGAGAATTCCTAACGAATCGAGAGTCTAGTATTCTCTCGACCTCATACTCAGGCTCACCTTCTACAATAACAGGGGGAGGACCAGAGTCCACATGCACCGCGGGTTTCAATAAAGACACATGAAATGTTCTTACCCCACGCATAGATTGGGGTAACGTTATCTGATAAGATACTTTATTGACCCTTTTTGCTACTGGATATGGACCTACAAATTTAGGCCCCAGTTTAGCTGATGGCTGCCGCAAAGCGATATGTCGAGTGGAGATCCAAACAAGATCCCCGGGAGAGAACTCCCACTCGGGTGAACGCTTTCGGTCAGCCTGTTGTTTCTGGAGGGCAACTGTTCTCTTTAAATTGGCATTTACTTCCTTCCAGCGAGATCTTAGTGTCTCCTGCCATGTCTCTAGGGCAGGGAAAGGAGAGGAACTGACAGGAAGAGGGGAAAACCTAGGAGATCTCCCATTCACAATCTGAAAGGGTGAAAACCCTGAGGAAGAGCTCCGGAGATTGTTGTGGGCAAATTCGGAGTATGGTAAGTATTGAACCCATTCCGTTTGATTATCTGCCACATAACACCGGAGATACTGTTCCAATGACTGGTTCACCCTCTCCGTCTGACCATTGGTCTGAGGGTGATAACCAGACGAAAATGAGAGCGTGATCCCTAGTATTCTGCAAAATTCCTTCCAGAATTCCGAGACAAACTGCACCCCTCTGTCAGATACTATATTCTCCGGGACCCCATGAAGGCGCAGGATGTGGATCACAAAGAGATCTGCCAGTTCCCTGGCGGAAGGGAATTTTTTCAAAGGCACGAAATGAGCCATTTTGGAAAATCGATCGACAATAACCCAAATCACCGTGTTCCCATCTGAAGAAGGTAATTCCCCCACGAAATCCATGGATATGTGAGTCCAGGGTTCGGAGGGTATGGGTAGGGGTTGGAGGGTACCTACTGGGGATATATGTGAGGATTTGCTCCGTGAGCATACAGTACAAGAGACCACAAATTCTTCGACATCCCTCCTCCAATTGGGCCACCAGACACTTCTAGATAACTATTCTCTGGTTCTGGCTACTCCAGGATGACCTGCCAGTTTGGATGAGTGAAACAGCTGTAACACTTGTAACCTAAACTGTAAAGGAACAAACATCAGATCAGGAGGTTTTCCTGCCGGACTGTCTGGTTGATGAGGAAGGAGAACAGAGGCAAGATCCTCCCTGGAGCCTATACAAGCCAACACCACTTTCTCCGATAAAATTGGATCTGGTTCAGAGGGCAATACCGATTCTATGTCAAAGCATCGGGAAAGAGCATCTGCTTTGACATTTTTACTTCCCGGTTTAAACGTGATAATGAAATCAAACCTGGAAAAAAATAAAGACCACCGTGCCTGTCTAGGATTTAACCTCTTAGCCCCCTTCAGATACTCCAAATTCTTATGATCCGTATATACTGTGATCACATGTTCCGCCCCCTCAAGCCAGTGTCGCCACTCTTCAAAAGCCAATTTCACAGCAAGCAATTCCCTATTCCCGATATCATAATTTCTCTCTGCCTCAGAAAATTTTTTTGAAAAAAAAGCGCAGGGATGGAGTCTTCCCTGTGACCCGGTGTATTGTGATAGGACTGCCCCAACCCCAATCTCAGATGCGTCTACTTCCACGATAAACGGCCTGGAAGAATCGACGTGATGTAGAATGGGGGCGGAACAGAAGGCTGTCTTAAGGCTTTGAAAGGCGGAGATGGCCTCGGAAGACCAATTGACGGTGTTAGCCCCTTTTTTTGTCATGTCAGTAAGAGGGGCTACCAAAGCGGCATATCCTCTTATGAATTTTCTGTAATAATTAGAAAAGCCTAAAAACCGTTGTAAGGCCTTCAGCCCAACCGGTTGAGGCCAGTCCAATACAGCCGTGACTTTGCTGTTATCCATTGATAACCCGGAACTAGAAATTATATAACCTAAGAATGGTACCTCAGTGACCTCAAATAAACATTTTTCCAATTTGGCATATAATGAATTCTCACGTAATTTGAGCAAGACGTACTGAACCTGTGACCGATGTTCCTTGATATCATGAGAAAAAATCAGAATGTCATCTAAATAAACGACCACAAACCTCCCTACAACGTCCCTGAAAATGTCATTAACCAGCTCCTGGAAGACAGCGGGGGCATTACACAGGCCAAACGGCATGACCGTATATTCGTAATGCCCGTCCTGAGTGTTGAACGCCGTCTTCCATTCGTCCCCCTGTCTAATTCTGACCAAATTGTAGGCTCCCCTAAGATCCAACTTAGTAAATATCTGAGCACCTGTGACCTGATTAAAAAGATCGTCGATCAGGGGGAGCGGGTAACGATTTTTAATTGTGATTGCGTTGAGAGCTCTGTAGTCAATACAAGGACGTAGCCCACCATCTTTCTTTTTTACAAAAAAAAACCCTGCCCCAGCGGGTGACCTAGAGGGTCGAATGAACCCCTTCTCCAAGTTTTCCCGGATGTATTCTCTCATGGCCACTTTCTCGGGACCAGTGAGATTATAAAGGTGACCCCTGGGAGGCATGGTTCCAGGTCTGAGTTCAATCGGGCAGTCATACGGTCTGTGAGGTGGCAGTGAGTCAGCAGACCGTGGACAAAACACATCGGCATAAGATACATAAGGCTGCGGGAGGCCCTGAAGAACTAGGTGAGTAGAACGAAGCGGGATTTGTGAAATACAATGCTCCTGACAGTAGGGTGACCAGGATAGTAGTTGCCCAGAGGCCCAATCAATCTGTGGGGAATGCAGACGTAGCCATGGCAAGCCCAAAATAATAGGACAGGATGGCATTCTAATGAGATAAAATCGTAACCTCTCACAGTGCAGAACCCCCACATTACAGGTTAATTCAGGTGTGACAGAGACAGGCAAACTATCCTGCAATGGTGAATCGTCAATAGCCGTGACTATGATATGCTTCTCTAAAGGAATGACTGGTATGCCTATCTTTAATGCCAGATTAGAATCCATAAAATTGGCTGCAGCGCCTGTATCAATAAAGGCCTGCAGTAAATTGTCTTGTTTATTCCAGGAGATGGAAATGGGTAATAAGACCTTATCTCTGGGAGGTACAGAATTCTCGCCCAGGGTAGTACCTCCGACTAACCCTAGGCGGAGAAGTTTTCCGCCTTCCTGGAACAAACAGACGCGATATGACCTTTCTCCCCACAATAAAGACATAGACCCTCCTTTCTCCTTCTTAACTTTTCTGTCTCTGATAGTTTGGAGTGACCCAGTTGCATGGGCTCGTCAGAAGGAGGAGTACTGGGAAGACTCATGGGAGGCTGAGGTCGCATAATGGGTCGCTGTCTAGATGACTTATGAAAACGTACCCTGCGATCAATCTTAATAGCAAGGCTTATGGCCTCATCCAGGGTTCTGGGTTCGGGATGACTTAACATCAACTCAGATACGGAGTCAGCCAACCCAGTCAAAAACCTATCTAGAAGAGACTGTGCCTCCCACCTGGTGGAGAACGACCACTTGCGGAATTCCGCAGCATAGGTCTCAACAGAGTTCTGACCCTGTCTGAGTCTTTTCAATTTCATTTCAGCCGTGGCAGCAATATCTGGATCGTCATATACCACCGCCATGGCTTCGAAAAACTTCTCAACAGAGGTAAGGGCCTCATGACCTAAGGGTAAGCTATAGGCCCAGGTCTGTGAGTTGCCCTGTAAGAGGGTTTTTATAAGCGTGACTTTTTGTAGTTCAGTACCAGATGAAATGGGACGCATCAAAAAATATGACTGACAGCGATCTCGAAAATTTCGGAAATCAGCACGTTCCCCTGAAAACGGTATGGGCAACGGCATCTTAGGTTCGACAGGTGCTATAGGAGCGGGAACACCTGGCGCCTGCAAGTTTTGCACAATCTCTGTTAGACGATTGATCTGGACCTGCTGGTCTTTAATGGTCTGGTCCAACTGAGCAACAATTGTCAACAGAGTATTAACCTGCTGGACCAGGGCTTCCATGTTAATTGGTCCGCTGTACTGTCACGTTCCGTAACACTAGAGAGAACAGAGAGTGACTGATCTCTGGGGATCTGCAGTATCGCCAGAAATACAGATATACCTGATTATAAGTGATCTGCAGTCTCACCGATAATCCGATATATATGCTAACCTCTGTCCACCCAAAATGGGGTGTAATGATTGGTGCAAACAATAATAGCGTATTGCTCTGTGGCGAGGGCCCACAGAGCGTAGACTATCGTCCAGCGGCAAGGGCCTGCTGGCGGGGTTGGTCGACAAGCAAGGATCGGCAACAGGTAAACAGAAATACGAGGTACAGAATCAGGAGGCAGAGGCGGAGTCTAGAGGGCTAGCCGGGGTTCGGCAACAGAGATCAGAGATACGAGGTACAGAGACGGTAGGCAAAAGAGTAAACGAGGGCACAGCTAGGTAGGCAACGGGTAATCAGATAGGCAGCAGTACAGAAGGATTAGGCAAACTCAGAGTCAAGGACAGGCAAAAGATCAAAGGCACAGGTAAATTACAATGGTATGTTTCTTCCAGTACTTATATATTGGCGTAACCAATATATAAGTATACTGTGGATCCGAGAGCTAGCACAGAGTGTGATCGCTACAGCGGACAAAGAGGACTGGCAGTCTGCTGCTTAAATGCAGACTGTCAGTTCAGGAACTCCAACCCCCCGGATGAGGTCAGCAAGGGGCGGAGAGTGCCTCAGCAGGGCGGATCAAGGCAGCCTCCTTCTCAGGGCATAAAGGGCCTGACGCTCCGTGCGTGCGCGTGTTGCCCTGCCCTGAGATGAGGACCTGTGGCTAGAACGGCCGCCGGCACTGCCAGCTGACGCAGCCCGGAAGTTCGGAGATCCGGTGACGTCAGAGCCGAGAGCGGCGTCCACGCTGCCAGCCGCCGGAGTGGTGAGTCCATGCCTGACACTAACGCAATGCTGGGGATCAGGAGGAGAAAGGGATGCACAGTGGAGGGAGGGTGTATCAGCAACTACAAATCACCCTGGCTGCGTTCAGGAGCCTGGCTCGTCCATACCACTTTCAGCAACTTTTAGCTGGACGAGCCAGGCTCCTTCTTACAGCTAGGGAGGTTATTACAAACAGTACAAGTGTACTCACAATGGCAGCTGCCGGCTCTTGATTGAGAGTGCACGAGAGGACAACTTACGCATGTGCAGTGCTGGAATCCTCTCGTGCACGCTACCACAAAAAAAAAAAAAAAAGCATAGCAATGAGGAGCAGTAACCCGGAAGTGATCAGGCACTGTGGCCATCTTGCCTGAATCCAGGAAATGAATAAAAAATACATTGATTGCAGCAATGGGGAGCGGCTTTAATCATACAGATAGAGATTATAATTTAGAAGCTACTGGTATGTTTATTTTATTTTTTTTATTCTATATTGCAGTTCCGCTTTAAGCTTTCTTTCTTTCTTTATATATATGCCTGGTATACACTGTGCCGTCTTCCTCCAATTCCTGTTCCCTTTGGTGTAGATTATTATTATTTATATAGCGCAAACATCTTCTGCAGCGCTGTACAGAGTATGTCTTGTCACTTAACTGTCCCTCAGAGGTGCTCACATTCTAATCCCTACCATAGTCATATATCTATCTGGCTGCGAGGCGAGAGCCCTAACCATTACACCTCCGTGCTGCCCATTCAGCCCTCAGCCCCTGAAAGAATTCTGAAAGCATTCAGCACTGCCGGCATTGTAACCTTTTGGGTTGGTTGGTGAGTCCACACACAATACAATTTTGATTGTATGTACAATCTACGATCTCTTCTAGAGATCGGGTAAGCTGCTACCAATTTGCATTAGCATACAAATACACAATCCTAACGTAGTAGTGCAGGTCTCGGGAAATCACTAAGCAAAAGGAGTGGAAGTCCCGGAAGAAAAGGGGTGACCGGGAGCCCAATGGTGCACTATTGTTAGATCCAAGTGACCAGCAGAATATCTAGATGGTGAATACTCACAAAAGTGGGTTGCAGTCCTGCAACCACCGTATAGGCATGCAGAAAAGCACTGTTCCCGCTCAGTATGCCAGACTCACTGGATCTGGGTGGTTGCTCTCCTCCTATGGTCCTTTCCACTGATCGATCACCTCCACGGGTGGGGAGAGTTAACACCTCTGTTGAGGTGTTGGGTAAAACTGACTAGGGTGGTTGGGGAGGCTCCCAAGGGGTTGGATGAATATGTGAAGCTAAACTTCTATGGTATAGGTAATATGGAGGTACCTTACCTCCATGAAGACTCACCACGATGGAAAGGAAAGTCTTTATTGTAAAACACGGTTATACTGTAGACAACACGTTTCACGGGTCTCAGCCTACTTCCTCAGGTCAATACAAACAGCAAACCTAAAAATCAATATAAATGCAACTTATTACATTCTTGATCGCCCACACACTCACAATAAAAGCAATCCTTCTTTTTGGGACTCCTTAAAGGGATATTATTTGGGAAGCTTTCTTATCAAAATGTATAAAAGTATAAAGCATAAAAAGAACAGTCATAACAATAATAATCATAACACTGATGCTACCAGTATTCTTGACACTATTCTTGATAGTCATAACAGTAATAATAATAAAAAAACTTAAAAAAACATATACTGTGTATTCCTAATGATAATATGACAATAACAGCAGTAATATTGCTATTTATAATCTGTATAATATAGATAATAGTAAATGCACTCCTTATGATTATGTTCATATTGAAGGGGAGTTTCTGTGCTTATACTAAGTTTATATGATGTTATACATCTGTGCTATAGATTAGTAGTAATGCATTTGTTAGTTAGGGTAAGAACATACATAGGATAAGCCCTCTTGGACCACCGTCACTCTCCACTGGTTCACTCACTACTCTTTTCAAACCAGGCATGAAAACCAGCCAATAGGAGGATTTGGTGATTCCAAACAGACTAAATCTATGCAACGGTTGCATCAGTGGTGGATTGGGACTATTTTGTTCAATGAAAAAGGGGGAATTGGGACTATTTTGTCATGCAGAAGTACCAAAATGTCACAGAACCCCTAAAGGGTTCTCGCGATACCCCAGTTGAAAAAAGTGTCTCTACAGTTTCAAAATGTAATTATTGTGTTCAGGAAATAATGAAGTAACATTAGCAAATAAAGCTAGTTTATAATATTTCATTGTTTTAATTTGCAGACCCAGGATGGGATGAAGATGAGACAAAAGGTAACTTTTAAGCAATATATATATATATAAATACTTATACACACAGTATATATACTAACTTGATGACCCGACGTTGCCTGGGAATATATTTGGTTGTTGTTAGCTCTGTCCACTTTTTATAACCTTGACACACTCTCACTCAGTGACCAAGTTTTATGTCCCCATTGGTATGACCAAAATGCATGACTTAACATTTTCAATTTAGAATTTTATCTGCCATTTATGCAGGGGAGGACTGGGACCATTTGGCCTGGGGGAAGACACAACCTAAAGGCCCTTTCACAGCAGCGCCAGCCCAAACCCATATAGCTTTGTGAGCAAATGTACATAGTGTAAAAGAGCATTACATGCAATTACAAAGATTACCCACCTAGTGACCTAAGCTCTGGGTAAAAAAAAACAAAAACCGCTGATAGCAATACTCAAAAGACGAACTTTAGATATTTTTTGCCTAGCTCAGGTGATAAAATTGGCTACTTGGCTAGTTTGCTGGCATGCTTTAATCTTTACTTGCTAGCATGCTGCTCCTGTGTGGACAGATCACAGACAAATCATTCCAGCCCCCAGTCTGTGTCTCACGACTCTGCAAGCAAGGGAAGGGGAAGAGGCAAGAGGGAGAGAAACATGGTGCATGAAATTCCTTAGTAGTGAAGCATTGCTGGAGACTAAGCTCTAATTTAGTGGCTCATTTAATAGAAAAACATTAAGCTTTCAGCTTGTAAGTCTTCCTCAGACTCTATTCCCGTTGACTTATAATGTTAGAACATACAGTCAGAAGGAGGCAGAGAGATTTATTTTGCAAATATAAGCATGATCCAGATACATTAATTTCAAGGGATCTTGCAAGGGTTGTAAGGTATTTATGGCAAATAGATAAGACCTTTGGTTTACTTAACACCTACATAGACTCAGGCTGACATGAAGAGTTTTTTTTACAGACCCTATCCTGTTCACTGTACCCTGTTGGATCCTGGAAAACTGTTAACTGTACGTTACTTAGCAATGGGGGGCACTCAGGGGGGCAGTGATTCCCAGGGGGGGGGCAGTATCCTAGCGTGCTCCAGTGTAGCGCCGCCCATGCTGTTAGGATAGATGTGGAGTGATATTGAAGGGCTGACATAGTACGATAGTACAATAGTTTAGCATTCATAACCCATTCTGGAGATCAGCGAAGTGTGTAGTTAGTGTAAGTGAGACAAGATGAAGAGAATTAGAATGAAGGGAGTAAGGGTAGTAGAGGGTCAGAACTGGTGCCATGAAATTGAGAGGATTGATATGAGCCAGGCAAAATTGATAGGAAAGATGTGAGCCAGGCAGAGGCATAGTGGATAATACTATTATTATAGGGCGTCCTAGCTTTGAATCTTGGCCAGGACAAAATCTCTTCCCACAAGTCTCAGCTAGACACTTCATTACTGTGACATCTCAAAAATATACTAGTAAGTTAGTTGGTTTCCCCCAAAACAAGCCTATAGTGAAAACAGGCAATGACTATGGAAGGATGACTCAGGGCCGGATTTACCATAAGGCACTGTAGGCACGTGCCTGCAGGCGCCTGATGATGGAAAGGCGTCTCGCATCCCTCCCCTAGTGCCTCCTTCCCTTTCTCCCTATGTAGAGTCCTGAGCAGAGTAAGGGCACCACTAACTAGTTAATACTGAGGCTACCTAAATGCTAAGGGGCATGTGTAGCTACCTATGACAGGTAAGGGAAGTAAGGGAGAGGTGACAGCTGGGCTAGCAAGCACACTTGCAGAGCAGTTTGGTGGGAGTTTGCAGGTTCGTGAAGGAGGAAGCCTAGGGTGCCAGGACATCTGTGCCTATAGGCTCATGTGAGGTAAATCCAGGCCTGATTAGACTGTGAGCTCCTCTGAGGGCAGTCAGTGACATGACTATGTACTCTAATCTGCTGCAGGAGATGTCAGTGCTATAAAAATACATAATAATAATATGGTAGGACATTACACTATGACTATGGTAGGATTAGATTGTGAGCTCCTCTGAGGACACTCAGTGACACAACTATGTACTCTGTAAAACGTTACAAAAGTTGTCGGTGCTATAAAAATAAATAACAATAATAATAATAATATGGTAGGTGCATTAGACTAGGAAGGTATTAGATTGTGAGCTCCTCTGAGGACAGTCAAGTGACACAACTATGTACTCAGTAATGTGATGCAGAAGATGTGAGTGAGAGAAAGAGAGAGAGAGAGAGAAAAATGAGACAAGATGGAGAAAAGTGAGGAAGAGAAATAGAGAACATGAGAAAGATGGGGAGGGAAAAGAGACACAACAAGACATAAAGAGCATGGGGAGAAACGGCAGAGAGACCTCACCAGGACTGCTATGTGACAAAGCAGGGGAGAAGGGGGACCTGGAAGAGACACACAGACACACTGGGAAAACAAAGAGATAAGAGATCATAAAGTCGCTGGCAATCAAGCTTATCTAAATTGTCCCCAGCACACAGAGGAAGCACTGTGCAGTTCTGTCTCTACCTTCTACGTGTCCCGGAGGAGCTCCCAGCTGCAGGGCAGTTTCAGCTCTCTGCTCATCTTGTCACAGAATCACTTCGAGGCTGGGTGAGAGTCCACATGCTGGTGCACTGCAGGCTGACCTAACCATTTGAAATTGCCGCTGTGTAGTGTGTAGTGCACCCGGGAAGACAGGGGGCGTGGACCAAATCTAGTGCAGGAAGTAGAATGGAGCCCTGCTGCACTGCCTGCACGTGAATGCTGGCTTCTCCGCTGATTGTCCCTGATTGTGTAGGGCTGCTTCCAACCAGCCAGGTGCTTTACTTTGCTGACGGGGACAACGGGGCCTTATAAGAGAGAGAGGGAGGGAGGAAGGAAGTCGGCCTCTCTCCTCTTCAGCTGGCGGCCCAAAATACAAGAGCAGGAGGCAGCCCGGGGGGAAAATATCCTCCATCCCCCCAGGCCAGTCCGCCCCTGCATTTATGTGCCCATAAAGCCATTCTATTTAGATCTTGTTGCAATATGCCTCTATCCTCCTGAGAGCCAAAACAAAAAAATAGCCAACCAATCACAAATGATCCTAGTAGAGCCATAAAGACACGTATATAAGACTTAGTCAAAAAAGAAGCAAAGTGTCAATGGCATAATAATACTCAATAACCACTGTGTGATTCAAAAATAGGACCATTGTAGTCCCTTACACACCCCAATGAGTTCTGGGTCACCATGAGCTTGCTGGTTAGTCTGTGCGCCTCAAAAATCAATCACACCCTTTATTAAGGACTTATCCCAAATATATAAAAACATTAAAAACAACAGAGGATGAACAATAGAGGATGTTACCCCGTTACAAACTGATAACCTTAAGAATAGAGTTTAGTTTTAAGAGAGGTTGCCCATATCCTGTCGAATTTACACTGGTACCTCTACATTGATAAACCGCTTTATGAAGTGGGAGAACCTGATTGACAGATTTAATAAGATCAGTGCAAGTTGGTACCGTTACAGTAATCCAGAGCTTAGTCAATAGTTTGGGCAAAGCGCATCAATTCAAGTATAAAGAATTTGGTAAATTTGTCGGTCAAAGAATCAGGAAAAATACTCGAGACACATTTTAGGGTCACATACTACTATGCATCCCTTGTGATCATTTAAGAATGTAACCACTTGCTTACAGTATAAATTGACATTCGGGCAGTCCCACATTATATGAAAAAGGTACCAGGTGCATTGAAGCATTTAGGGCAGTAGGTAGGAGTCTCAGGTCTAAACTTTGCCAGCCACATAGGTGTCAGGTACGCAAGATGGATCACATAAAGATACAGTAAGCAATCAGGTTTATGAGTAGAGATTCTGACAACCTTCTCAAAAGTTTCATCCCAGGCTTAAGTGGTTAAGAAGATTGTATAACGGGTCTATATGTATAAAGGGTAAAATGGAGAAAAGTAGACTGTGCAGTAGCAACTTATCTTCCCAGAGACTTGCATACATATGTGATAGCTGCTAAATAATAAAAATAACAGGCAAAGCAATGCCATCAACATCTTTGGAACACTGTAAGATAGATAATGATAGACAATGGCATTTCTTGGCCTATAAAAATTGTGTGAGGGTAGAATTAAGCTTAACAAAGGTAGCAGGTGGCAGGAACATGGGAGAATGCCAAATCACATAAAGAATTTTGTGGAGTAATATCATTTTAAAAAGGTTGGCTCTTCCAACCACACTGAGGGGAAGTTCCTCCCAAGCCTTCAGTTTGCCACAAACCGCACGGAGCAGAGTATCGAGATTAAGCTCAATAAAATCCTAAGGAGACCTAGAGATTACTATTCCCAAATATTTAAATGAGTGAACCCATTACAATGGGAAGGTCAGGTGCCTCTGTAACGGAGGAAACAGATCCACAGGCATTAAAAAGGACTTTGCTAAATTAACCGAAAAAATGACCAACGTTTGTAATAACAGAGAAAGCATTCTCTAGTGAAGCGCCTGGATCAGACAAGTACAATAGCATGTCATCCGCATAGATGTTGTTCTTCTCATGAATATCGTCTCTTTCACATCTTTGAATCCCAGAGTGTGTCCTGATTAAGGCAGCAAAGAGTTCCAGAGCAAGCTCAAAAAGGAGAGGAGAGAGGGGACAGCCTTGTCAGGTACCTCTCTGTAGTTCAAAAATTGTGGAAAGCCACCCATTAACTTTAACTCTAGCTACAGGTTTATTATACCGTAACTGAACCCATTTAATGTAAGAGGGGCCAAATCCCAGGTACCTTAATACAGAAAGCAAATAATCCCATTCCACCGTGTCAAATGCCTTTTTGGCATCAAGAGATATTAGGAAATGAATATCAATATTGGAATGAGCAGCTTGGAGGGGTTTGTTACAAAACCTGACTAATCATGGTGAATTAAGGACTGAAGAACTATATTTAATTTGTGAGCAAATACCTTAGCAAGTATTTTTGTATAGTTTTGGATAGGGATATCGGGCGATAGAATCCACACTCCTGTGAATCCTTCCCGGGTTTTAAAATAAGTGAGATTATTGCTTCCTGCATAGTGTAGGGAAATTCCCCTTGATCCAATGCGGAATGGAACAATTGTAAAAAGTAAGGGGCGATATCATTAGCATAAGTTTAATAAAGTTCTATAGGAAGCCCTTAGGACCCAGGGGATTTAGAGGATGGAAAGGCCAATACAGCATCACATATCTCATCCAATGTGAAAAGTTCATCCAGTTTCAAGGCCTGTAATTCTGAGAGAATAGGAAGAGTAATATCCTTTAACCTCCTTAGCGGTAACCCCGTGCTGGACACGGGGTAAGCCGCCGGAGGGTGCCGCTCAGGCCCTGCTGGGCCGATTTGCATAATTTTTTTTTTCAAACACGCAGCTAGCATTTTGCTAGCTGCGTGTTTGGTCCGATCGCCGCCACCCGCTGCCGATGCGCCGCTACCCGCCGCTATACAGGCACCCCCCCCCCCGCATACCCCTTGCGCAGCCTGGCCAATCGCAGCCAGGCTGCGCTATGGGGTGGGTCGGGATTCCCTGTGACGTCACGACGTCCATGACGTCGATGACGTCACTCCGTTCGTCGCCATGAAGCCCTCAAGGAAATCCACGGGATTTCCTTATGGGCAAGCGGCGATCGGGCATTACGAGGGGACGCCGCAGGGAGGGAGGAAGCATGTAGCTAGCGCTAGGCTAGCTACATGCTAAAAAAAAAAGTGGAAAAAACCCTCCCGCGGCCGCGCAGCCGCACAATTCATACCGCCAGGGAGGTTAAGTACATGACTGGACTTGGAAGTCTGCTTCGTACAAAAACCTACACAGAAGACTAGAAACCTCAACAAGATGTCCTGAGGGTCAACATACTCTCTACCATTTGGATCCAATATCTTGGTGACAAACTGTGGGGTTTCACGCTGCCTGGAAATCTTAGCCAAGAGTGCTCCGCATTGATCACCCATCTCATACCATGTCTGCCGCGCAAATAGGATTTTGCGATTGGCTTTTTCGATCAGTAGTTGTTTGTATTCACGCAATTTAGTTCTATAATCCAATTCAGAATCTGAGCTGGGGAATTGGGTGTAAAGCAACTCCACTGCTCGAAACCTTTCAGCAGCCCTCCTTGCTATAGCAGCGGCATGATTTAATCCACTTGATTTCTTTACTGTAAGATACATTTTGGTCAGGCACCACACTGATGTGAACTGTGGCGAAACATTCTGGCTCTCCACAAATGTTTGCAGAGACTGAAAAACATGAGCCTCCCTAGATATACTAATTAGCCAGTATGCAGTAAGCTTCCACAGATCTGACCTCGGCAGGAAGGACCACGTGAAAGTAGCCTTTCATGGAGAGTGATAAGATAATATAGGTGATATTCAACCTTAACACAGTTAGGGAGCAGATTATGAGCAACTATACACTTGAGAACAACTTATATTATCGCAGCTTAAAGAGGAACGTCAGCCTAAACATACTGTCATTAAGTTACATTAGTTATGTTAATTAAAATAGATAGGTAATATAATCTCTAACCCACCTTGTTTTAAAAGAACAGGCAAATGTTTGATTTCATGAGGGCAGCCATCTTTTTGGTTGAAAGGAGATGACAGGGAGCATGAGACACAGTTCCAACTGTCCTGCGTGCTGATCACCCCTCCCAGTTGCTAGGCAACGTGAACAACAACGTAGGAAATCCCATCATACTTTGCACAGCATCAGGGAAAAAAGCCCGGGCAGTTTTTTTTGATGGGGCGGAGCTTAAGCTTTTGTGCAGCTAAAAATAAGGCTTATGCAAGAAAAACAAAGTTCTGATGCTGTGAAACTGTTAAAGAAACACCAAGCCTTTTCAGTGCTGCTGAGTAGATTTTTAGTCTGGGTTCACTTTAAGATGAGAAAAGTTTTTCTACATTTATATGCTTGCCCATGTATAGTCTTGGGTTATTTTCATAGTAAGTGGTAGGTGTTAGAGCTACTGCTCCACTTACCCAAAACTGCTGGATGTCTTAGTTATGCCCAGTCAACTCTTAGAGGTCAGTTAATGACTGGAAACAGACTACGACCTCCTGCGCTGGGCTTCTATTTAGCTTAAATGATAGGAGAAATGTATCTGCTCATATGTCTCCTTAATATTCAATACTGACGATTACTGTGTTTGCACATGTATTACAAGTGAATATATTGCATATGATAATTATTTCATTTTCCCGTTTAATTGGTATGTAACACTTTGCAACTCTTCAATAAAAAATGTATTGATGGAAAAAAAAGTTAGGGAGCAGATTGTCGCTTGTAAGAATGTAATCTATTCTGGATCTAGTGTGATGGGTGGCAGAGTAACACGAGTACATTGATAGAGAGGGGTGCTTACTATGCCAGACATCGGCTAGAAATCAGATGGAGCATATGGGCCAATTTAGTTGGGAATGGGATTGTTGACCAGCAGGAGACTTATCAAGGTAAGGTAAGAGAATATAATTAATGTCACCAAGCCAAATAGAGGGCAGATGTGGAAATGCCACTACAAAAGCTAAGGCTTTATGTATTACTTCATAATTGAAATGTGGAGGTACATATAAAGCAATCAGTAATATGGGGGTGTTGAATAAAAGGCAGTGTAAAAAAAAATGAAGCGTCCCTCTGGGTCTATAGTACTCTGTAGTAGTTGAAAGTGAATAAGTCTGGAGATAGCAAGAGCCACTTTGCGGGACTGAGAATTGTACATGGACTATAAACTCCAGCCAATCCATGGTCTTTGCAAGGAGCGTCAGAGGGGATCATCAAGATGCGTTTCTTGTAGGGCAAAAATGTCCACATCTAGCCTCTTAAGATGATTTAGCATGACCATTCTTTTAATTTTGTTCCTCATGCCCTTGACATTGCTGGTAAGAACGGAAACTTTTTCAGCAGCCATCATTGCGGGAACATAGAGCTGTATTGTTGGTGGAGGACTCTCTGAACACACATAGGGTAGCAGTATAGTAAAATAAACAGCATTAAAATAACAGAACAACCATAAATACACAGCTCCTTGTCTTCAGAACTAGACCGGATCATTTTCCTTTTAACACATCTGATAGCTAAATTGGGTACAGGTCGATCCCAAACGGGAGAGTCCCCAAAAGGAATGATCTTGACAAGTAAAAGCACCCATTCAGGCCTCAGAGGAAGTCATTGAAAAAAACACCCTGGACATGAAAGCAGAAGGGCAGAGAACACCCGTTCCAGCAATGACCCACATTGACCAAGCTTAGAAAACAAAAAAACTACCAGATACAGTAAACAGCCCAGATAATGACATCAAAAAAGGTAATGCATTAAGTGATATAAAAAAAAGGGGGGGGGGGGGGAAAGAGAAGAAAAGAACAGGAAAGCCATTATAACAGTCCATGTAGTATCCTGTGAAAAGAAAACTTTTAAATTGCAAAAGATCTCAGCTATCACGGAGCATAACCACACATAGTTGTTTAGTGCATAGACCATAGTTGTTTAGTGCATAAACCACATGTCCTTATCTTTATCCTTTTTTTGGGTCCCATCTTTGCATTTGCAAATACAGCAGCAAGTGGGCTATCAGTCACGGTAGGTTGCAGCCGTGACGCTTTAGCGAGTAAGCAGGTTGGAGCAGGATAACAGAAGCCGGGGCAGGAGCTCAGCAAAAACCACTCACATGCCTGCTCAGGCCACGCCCCACATATCTTAATTTATATTCCCCAAACAGCGATCCTATTCCTTTTATTAACCGATTTAGCCTATCTGGACGAGTATTCTCATCCAGATAGGCGCCGCTATAGTCTAAATAGGGAGTATTCTTGTCCAGTGTTTAAGCGTCAGTACCCACGGGGTCGCAGCAGTTTTCCATTTTGGTGATTGAGGAAGAGAAGCAAAGCTTCCTGGAACCAATTGCAGTGCCTGTAATGAATGGACATGACCCTGATCAGGGGCCATGTCCATTCATAATAAAGTATGTAAATAAATTATAGAGGAAAAGAAACAAACACTTCCTACTAAACTAGTGAGTGTTTCTAGGGCCATCTAGTGGCGAAAAGTTAAATTACACTCCAGAGATTTTCTTTTATTAAAAGAAACCTGATTATCCCCTTACAAAGTCCCCACTTAACCCCCACCCTAGTTACCATGCAAGTAAATTAAGTAAAAAAAACAAACAAAAACAAATAGTTGCCTTAGGGACTCAGCTTTTTTTATATATATATATATATTCTGGGACGATGTTTTTATATTGCTTACTCAAATTATAGACATTAACATTACACCCACACCCATGGTCCCACTTTTAGGTATATTGGATGAGGAGACTTGGTCAAGCACAAGACCATCATTAAGAAAGCTTGTTTTTTGCATGTAAGGTCATAGTTCTGAAAAAAGGTCTATGATTATCCTTGTTCATAAAAAGCTGGGCAACACAAAACACAACTGCAGACCCATAGCACTTACATGAAAATCGTTGAGCGACTAGTTCTTGTCTACCTGAAGCTCTCCACAAGCACCCTCCTTGACCCACACCAATTCACCAACAGGGCTAACAGGTCCGTGGTCGTGGATGACTCTATCAATGTCAGCCTGGCATACATCACGGAGCACCTTAACTAACCAGACTCCTATGTCAGGATCCTGTTCCAGACTTAAAGCGGAACTGTAAACTGGTCACCCCTTGGTAATTTATTAATTTATATATATATATGTGTGTACATCATGAGGGTTTATTACTGTTATTTTAGGACATGAGGGTTAACAATTGATGGGACACTAAAAAAAAAAAAAAGCAGAAGAAATACACCTTTATTTCCACATAATATATTGAAGCCATATATTGTACTAGGAACACAATTTAAATGTTGTGATAGCTGGGACTAATGGGCAGATAAAGTGGGTGGGTTTTATTTATAGTAGCATTGCTTATTTTAAAACCACAGTGGATGGAATTGGAGAAATAGTGTATTTTTTCTTTTTTTGTGTGTATATTTGCCTATAAAATGCATAGAAAATTACTGAAAACAAGTATCGCCCACAAAAAGCTTAATTTGTGGTGAAGAAAACAAGATTGAGATAATTTATGTGTGATGAGTAGTGATAAAGTTATTGACAAATGAATGGGAGGAGTGCTGACAGGGGAAAATTGCTTCTGTCCTGGTGAAAACACTTGTAGGCTGAAGTGATTAAAGGACTTCCGAGGCCAAATAAAAAAAAATGTTAAATACCTGCATCCTCATTTAAGGCACGGAGCACGCCGTCCGCGCCCTCCGTGCCGTTCCACCGGGTCCCCGTCGCTCAATAGCCCCCCGGGCCGTCTCCCGACCTCATGGCCCGGGTCGGGCTCTCCTACCTGCTCAAAGATGGCTGCATGAGTCGGCCGCGGCTGCGCAGTACACTTAGCCGCTAGTGCGGCTGCGCAGCTCTAGGGCCAACCCCCCGATCCACGCTACAGGCAGTTTCCCGTAGCACGGATCGGGGGGTCTTTTGCACCACAAAATGGCTAATTGTTTTTACTTGGACACTATCAATCCCTGAACTGGTACATCCACAACAGGCCAGTGGAGTGTTGTCAATCAGCATACAGCAGCTATAATTTATTTGTGAAAAACATTATATAATACAATTCCATCAGAACAGATACATGTTTTTGATGTTATTTAAAACCAGCACTGGTAAAGGACAGACATTCCTTCATAAAGCCTGCAGGCGGGATTGGGTTTTGGGTGAACACGGACGAGTGCAATTATATGGGATAGGTTGTAATATATTATCACAGGCAATTTGAATACAGTTTTGTAGTCAGAAACTGTCTCATGGTGTTTATTTAGGATTTGTTGAGCTGTGCATGGAAAAAAAATAAGGTGTAATATTTGATGAAATGGATGACAACAAAATGTTGTTGTTTATTAAAATAGGAAAATGCTTAAAGAAGACTGATACGCAAATAAAGGTGAGCCTATGTTGCAATACTTATAGATGACTTATAGATTACTGCATACGGTAATTACTTGTGGAATTTGATGAAATGGATTACAACAAAATAAGCTTTTTTTTATACATATTTTTTTTTAAAGAGGAAAGCGCTTTCAGAAAACAAGTAAGGAAGCTAAAGGCTATGTTGCAATACCGATACACTATGTAGAAAATAATGTGGAAATAATGTGGAAAAAGATGCATATGTAGCATCCACAATGTTTTCTATTTACCATTTATATTGTAATCTTATATTGTAATCTTGTAATCTTATTCCCCACAATATTGAGTGCACTGTTTCTGTCAAGATTCAATTAAATACATTTCCAGAGGAGAGGAAGGAGGAAGTGCGAGAGAGACTGGCTTAGAGGCTGGCGGGACAGAACAAGCCAGGACCAGAAAGGTGTTCTGAGTTTTTCATCCAGTGCAGTAAATCCCTTTGTTTCTGCTACCTTGGCGTGTTGGGTTTTACAGTTCTCTGGGCTGAAGTATACTGCTGAAACAAGGCAGGACCCGATTCATATTCAGCAGCTCTGCAAGGGTCTGATTCACATATGGGCTTGTCCGAGATCCTCCTAGCTCTCCTGTGCCAATACAGTATGTGGACCAGTGGCCTATGTAAGCAGGAGTCTAGCTCTCTCAAAGAACTACCACCCAACTCACAAGTTGGAATTCTTGGCATTAAACTGGGTCGTGGTAGACAAGTTAAGGGACTATCTCTACGTTGCAGAGTTTGAAGTGAAAACAAACAACAATCCCTGTACTAACATTCTCATTACTGGCAAATTAGATCCTACCGGGCATCGTTGGTTAGCTACTCTGACTGAATTCTTAAATATCGCCCAGGAGTGGGCAACCGAGTTGCTGATGCCTTATCCAGAAGACCATACGAGACCCAGCCACCCAATGAAGAATGGACACAGCTCACACCAGAGGAAGTAAAGGCTGTATGTAAAGCAGTTGAGAGCCAAGGTGCCAGGGCAGGAGTAGCTGAAATCATTGGAGTGAGAGCTGCTCGTGTTTACTGTGACTTGGCTAGAGTTCAGACCACTAACCTCAATAGTCAAGATCTGTGGAATGATCAGTATAATGATCATTTGTCAGCTAGCCCTCAAGGCTTTGAAGAGTCTTTTGAGATGTTAAAGACTGCTACTACAAAGGGTGCTCAGCTGTTCTGCCTAATCAGGTGTATCTCTCCCCTAGGCGAATGCTCAAAATAGGAAGGACCCATAACGACTCCTGTCCTAGATGTCCTACATATGCCGTAGACTTTTGGCACCTAATTTAGCGATGCCCGCATTTGAATACCTCCTGGGACGATGTTTTTATATTGCTTACTCAAATTATAGACATTAACATTACACCCACACCCATGGTCCCACTTTTAGGTATATTGGATGAGGAGACTTGGTCAAGTACAAGACCATCATTAAGAAAGCTTGTTTTTTGCATGTAAGGTCATAGTTCTGAAAAAAGGTCTATGATTATCCTTGTTCCCAAAAAGCTGGGCAACACAAAACACAACTGCAGACCCATAGCACTTACATGAAAATCTTTGAGCGACTAGTTCTTGTCTACCTGAAGCTCTCCACAAGCACCCTCCTTGACCCACACCAATTCACCAACAGGGCTAACAGGTCCATGGTCGTGGATGACGCTATCAATGTCAGCCTGGCATACATCACGGAGCACCTTAACTAACCAGACTCCTATGTCAGGATCCTGTTCCAGACTTAAAGCGGAACTGTAAACTGCTAAAAAAAAAATAAGAGTTTCACTTACCTGGGGCTTCTACCAGCCCCCTGTAGCCGACCTGTTTCCACGCAGCCACTCACCAATGCTCTGGTCCCACGCCTCGGCTCACTTTCACTTTGTGCAGTTCGAGGGAACTGCCCCTGTGCAGATCTGGCAGCGCACCTCCTTGTTTACGTTCCTGTAGTCGGACACATACTGGGCAGGTGCAGTAGCGATTTTCTTGTACTGCGCCTACGCAGAGTGCTCCTGGCTAAAGGAATGCGTACTAAGATACTCGTGGCCAGGGTGCAATGGAGGTTTACTTACAAGTCGACCTCCATTAAGGGAAAAAAAAAGTGAGCCGCAGCGGGGGGGACCGAGGATCTGTCCAGGACTGTGAGAAAGTCGGCTACAGGGAGCTGGCAGAAGCCCCTAGTAAGTGAAAATCTCATTTTATTTAGCAGTTTACAGTTCCGCTTTAAGCTCTCCCTTTAATACCATCTGCTCAGACATCCTGCTCAACAACTTAGGGCAGCTCGGTTGACACCACTTTGTGCACTTGGGTCAAGGACTTCCATTTAAACAGAATGCAGCAAGTTATTCTCGCAACTGTTCCACTTAAGATAGAACTACTAACATTGGGGCTCTTCAAGGGTGTGTACAATCTTCATTCCTGTTCTCTGTGTACACCAACAACTTTACCTTCTCCGCTGACTCTGTTAAGGTCATGGAAGATGACACAACCATCATCAACCTCATCGGCTGCTACGGAGAGCAGGCTTACCGCAGCGAGATTGGAAGAAACTGCAGCTGGTGTAAGGACAATAAGCGTGTCCTCAACGTGGCAAAAACTGTTGTGATTGTGAACTTCAGGAAGCACGCCTCCACACTCATCCCAGCTCTCATTGATAAGACCGAAGCCTCCAGGGTACCAAACGTTTGCTTCATTGGCACAAACATAACTAGTGATTTAAGATGCAGAGCTTTGATTGGCAGCCTAGTGGGCCAATTAACGTGCAGGGATCACATCCTAGAAAGCCACTGGACCCGTCTGGGCTCAAGGTGGGTTCAGTGGAGCAGTCGTTACTTCGAGGGAGCACACGTAAGTTACCAGCGTTTGCTATGCTGCACTACCTCAGTATAGCATGCACTAAGCTCGTGCTCCTTAATTACGCATGCTAGGCTGCCACTAGTGTGCGTAGTGTGCAGGAACTCAAAATTAAGGCACACTGATGTAATAGCATGAGTAAAAGGAGGTTACTTGCGCTATTTGCATTTGTGAATCAACCCCATAGTGCATTATTATAGTTGTGCACAGTTAGCACAGGTCAATGTTACCGTTCCTACCCGCAGCACTACTGCAAGGTATGCTATTAGTATGACCCGCGGTATTCGAGTACTGCAAGCGTTGCTATGGTAATACATGTTACTACCGTTATTAATGTGTTACC
The DNA here is from genome assembly GCF_040937935.1 of Hyperolius riggenbachi. Taxonomy (NCBI): domain Eukaryota; kingdom Metazoa; phylum Chordata; class Amphibia; order Anura; family Hyperoliidae; genus Hyperolius; species Hyperolius riggenbachi. The sequence continues at coordinate 215,544,267 of NC_090653.1, forward strand.
ATAGAAATGCTCTCGCTACTGAAGTTTGCAGGTCATGCTAATAGTATATCTCAAAGTACAGTGCCACTGGTAGTAACAGTAATATTGCTGTGCACTGGCTGCGTAAAGCAATATTACTGTGCTCTGCATCACCGCTCATGTCCCATCTCACCTTGGGTGCACTTTAAACAAAAGTTACGCCTGGAGCTGGATTTAAAAACATGTATCCTCCCCTGACTCCCTTAACCATTTCAGCCATGGGTATTTTTCACCTTATGCATCAGAGCAATTTTCACCTTCCATTCATTCGCCAATAACTTTATTATTAATTATCAAAATTAATTGATCTATATCTTGTTTTTTTCGCCACCAATTAGGCTTTCTTTGGGTGGTACATTTTGCTAAGAATTATTTTGTTCTAAATGCATTTTCACAGGAATATTAAGAAAAAAATGGCCATTATAGCTTTAAAACAATACATGCTACCATGATTAAAACCTATGTATTTTATTTGCCCATTTGTCCTGGTTATTAGACCATTTAAATTATGTCCCTATCACAATGTATGGCCCCAATATTTTATTTGGAAATAAAGGTGCATTTTTTTCAGTTTTGCGCCCATCACTATTTACACGCTTATAATTTAACAACAGGTCAGGAAATGCACTCCCCAAAAGGATGACTAGCGGATGTGCCACGGCCCCCTCGGATGTGCCACGGCCTCCTCGATCAATAAGCTCTTTTACTTTATTAGACTGTCATATATTACAGCAACCTTTCGAAGCAATACACACACTCCTTTATCAAGCTATGACAGTCTGACATACATGTATCACACAACTCTTTATATACCACATCATATATTTGAATAAACCAATCATAGGCTCTGTAAGCTCAGTAGCCAATCCCCTGTCACCGTGTAAAGCGGACCTGATGGGGAACTGAATTGTAATACAAACGAGCCAATGGTAAACAAGGGACTGACCTGTGACTGGCGTGCTCAACATCCCCGCTGCCATCTCGCTGCAGCATCTAACGCGTGCCCAGATGATGGACACTCCCACTGGTAGTGGACCAGATGGGGAACTGCGCTGCGAAGGGGCGGATCGTAACGTCACACGGACGTTACCTGGGAGACAAAGGAGACGCTAAGAGCAAGTCTGCTCTATGCGTCTCACAAGGGCAGTGCAGACGGCGTCACTGCCAGGTCAGCTGATCGCATAGCACAGCGGTCAGCTGACATAGAAACTCCCAATGGCAGCACGGAGGCACGGCTGTGTTGCCATAGTGATGAAACACACAAGATGCTGAGATGGGAGCGTGGATGCAAATGCACAGTCACAGACAGCGCAGAATGCTGCTTTAGCCAAAACAAAGACGGCAGATGTTAAAAAAAAATCACACAGCATAATGTAAAACCATCTCTACCTGATGTATGTTATTCAGAAGTTTAAAGACACAATCCAGTATGGGCATAATATAACAACTCAAAAAGATAGCAGGGGTGACAAATCATATTCGCGGTTCAAACCGCGTGGTTGAATAGTATCCAAAGTCTTAATCCAATGGGCCTCTCGTCGAAGCAGTAGCCTGTGTCTATCGCCTCCTTGTTTTAAAATAAGAACGCTGTCAAAAGCGTAATTGGCTAACATTATGGTTATGAGAGGCAAAATGACAGGCGTTGTTCAACCAGATAACAGTCTTTTGGTGACGTTGGATGTGGAGAGCCTCTACACCTCCATCCCACATGATGGAGGTGTGGAGGCTGTCCAACATACATTGTTCACGGCTTCTAATTTTAATAACCAGCAAATTGGCTTCATCATTGAATTGCTACGTTTAGTACTTATCTGTAATTATTTTGTATTCAATTACTCTTTTTATTTACAGGTACGTGGTACGGCGATGTGGTCCAACGTGGCCCCGTCCTACGCAAGTATATACATGAATCAATATGAAGAATCATTAGTGTACACTAATCAATTATTTCAAAAACATGCCATTTGTTGGCTTCGATATATTGATGATGTATTTTGCGTGTGGGCGTGGCCTTGTTGTACCTTGGACCGCTTTGTAGGGGAATTACATGGTCAGTGTGAAGCAATCAGGCTGACATCCCATTGTGATGTAAGCCAGATTAACTTTTTGGGTACTCTGGTCATTAAGTCGGGCGGTTTGCATCACACGGATTTGTATGTTAAACCCACCGACAGAAATGCCATTCTGTCTTACAAAAGTTTTCATCCTGCCAATACCATTAAATCCATTTCTAAATCTCAGTTTCAGAGGGTGGGTCAAATAGTGGGTGATAACACTTTAAGAGAAGTACGTTTTGATGAGATCACTAAAAAATTCCTGGATAGACAATATCCAGCTGATCTGGTTGCAGAAGCACGCAGGGAGGCCTGCCTCTAGACGTAGGGGACACATGGGAAACCGTATTCCTTTTGTCACACAATATAGTGTGGCTAGTAATAATGTAGCTAAAATTATTAAAAAACACTGGCGTACTCTTGCCCAGTCTCTCCCAAACGTCCCTGAGTTTTACAACCCTCCTTTGTTTTTTTACAAACGGGCCCCTAATCTTAGGGACACCTTAACTCATGCTAATATGCAAACTCTTGTTCGACCCCCTGAGGGGTCTAGGAGAGGTATGTACCCATGCCTCAACTGCGTGCACTGCAATTTGATCAGGAGCAATTACTTTACACATCCAAGATCAGGCAAACGTTTTGAGATCAGAGGCACATTCAATTGTGACTCCCAATATGTGGTGTATATTTTAAAATGTCCCTGTGGATTAATATATGTAGGGGAGACTACACAAAAATTTAAAGTCAGATTGTCATCCCACAAACATGCAATCCGTGAGCGTCTGGTTGAACAATCAGTGGCCTGTCATTTTGCCTCTCATAACCATAATGTTAGCCAATTACGCTGTCAAATTATTGACAGCGTCCCTATTTTAAAACAAGGAGGCGATAGACACAGGCTACTGCTTCGACGAGAGGCCTATTGGATTAAGACTTTGGATACTATTCAACCACGCGGTTTGAACCGCGTATATGATTTGTCACCCTGCTATCTTTTTTGAGTTGTTATATTATGCCCATACTGGATTGTGTCTTTAAACTTCTGAATAACATACATCAGGTAGAGATGGTTTTACATTATGCTGTGTAAATTTTTTTTTAACATCTGCCGTCTTTGTTTTGGCTAAAGCAGCATTCTGCGCTGTCTGTGACTGTGCATTTGCATCCACGCTCCCATTTCAGCAACTCGTGGTTTTTATCGCTATGGCAACACAGCCGCGCCTCCGGGCTGCCATTGGGAGTTTCTATGTCAGCTGACATCTGTGCTATGCGATCAGCTGACCTGGCAGTGACGCCATCTGCACTGCCCTTGTGAGACGCATAGAGCAGACTTGCTCCTAGCGTTTCCTTTGTCTCCCAGGTAACGTCCGTGTGACGTTACGATCCGCCCCTTCGCAGCGCAGTTCCCCATCTGGTCCGCTATACCAGTGGGAGTGTCCATCATCTGCGCATGCCTTAGATGCTGCGGCGAGATGGCAGCAGGGATGTTGAGCACGCCAGTCACAGGTCAGTCCCTTGTTTACCACTGGCTCGTTTGTATTACAATTCAGTTCCCCATCAGGTCTGCTTTACGCGGTGACAGGGGATTGGCTACTGAGCTTACAGAGCCTATGATTGGTTTATTCAAATATATGATGTGGTATATAAAGAGTTGTGTGATACATGTATGTCAGACTGTCATAGCTTGATAAAAGAGCGTGTGTATTGCTTCGAAACGTTGCTGTGATATATGACAGTCTAATAAAGTAAAAGAGCTTATTGATGGTGCCGGCTTTATTCATATGTCCATGCTTATAATTTAAAAATGTTTGTAATATACCCTGTTCACATGCATATTAAAAAAGATCAGACCCTTAGGTAACTATTTCATTTTTTTTTAAATTGCATTTTTTTTATATTAAAAATGTTATATAAGTAATTTTTGGTGTGGGAGGTAAACAGTTAATTTTAAATGTAATAATGTGTGTTTATTTCATTGAAAAATGTATGTAGATGTAGTTTTACTATTTGGCCACAAGATGGCCACAGTGAAAAAAAAAATTTAGTCCTGGAAGGGAACGCTCTCGCTTCCAGGAAGTATAAGGAGGACAGGAAACTTTTATTTCATCAGAAAGACGGCAGTTTCTGATAAGAAGCCGTCAGTCTTTCTACCGGGGACTTAGATCAATGAATGGGAACTATGTTCCCATTCATTGATCTCTGGGCAAACGGGGGGAACACGTGCGATTACGCGCGGGAAAGCGCAGCAGTGCTACAGCAGCCACCTAGGCAACATAAATGGTTAAATCTTTACAGTTTTAGAATGTAATTTTTTATTTTTTTTTGCAGGATGGGTGCGCTATGGAAAAGAAAATAAGTGTCCGGACGCTGAGATGCATGGCCGCCTTAGCTTGTAGCTCCACATTTAGCTCCAGGTTAAAGCTACTCACAGCAGCCGCAGAAGTGGCTCGCATGTCCTCCCTGAGCGCTACTAGCTCCCCATTACCTTCGTGCACCCGGTATGGCGAGCAAAAGGTGGCTACTTTGAAGAACCTAGAATATGACATATTTTCAGTTGTTTCACACCTTCTGGTTATGTACTATACTTCCACATGTGTTCATTCATAGTTTGGATGCCTTCAGTGTGAATCTACGATGTTCATAGTCATGAAAATAACGAAAACTCTTTGAATGAGAAGGTGTGTCCAAACTTTTGGTTTGTACTGTATACATATATAATTTTATTTTTTTTTAAGTAATTATTTTGTTATTTGAAGGTGATGCAGGATACCCTTGCCTGCCCTGCCTTATGACACCTCTTAGCCAACCAGGCAATCGAGCTGAAGAGTCCTATAACAGAGCACACCAGAGGACACGCTCTGTTATCGGTTATCCATTTTAAGTGGACCCAAATTAAAAATACAAGATTTCAGAAATAAAATATTTTCTAAATTATAATAGCAGCCTTTTTGTAGCTGCACGATGACAAATATAAAATATTTTACATTTATTGGAGGAACCCCTCCCTTCCTTTCATATTGCCGGGACAGAATCCGGCAAACTGGTGGAGTAGGTGGTGTCCGGCAAAGGAGGAATTGCTAATGGCTGCCACCTGTATAACACTAGTTATGAGAAGAGAAGGGTGAAAAGTATGCACTGAAATGCTCATAGGATTGAAGGAGTGTTTATCTTTGTATGTGTCAGAGTGGTGCAACTAAATATTTTGAATTAAAAAAAATGTTGGTTTGGGTCCGCTTTAAAGTCACGATTCTGTTGCCTAGACCATACTGGTGGTGCACTCTTCTACAAACCACAGAAGGTAATTGACATGATAGTGGCCTGTTGTGTCTTACACAACACTTGCCTGAGAAGGAGACTCCCGGCCTACAGGCTTGGACCGATTCAGATTGAGGTCTCTGAGGACGATGATTTGGATGATGCCGTGCAAGAGATCAGTCCAGCAGGCAAAGGATCATTTAAGACTTTTTCTCATGAATGTAGCCTGACTTTTTTTTTTTTTTATGCTCCTTTTTTTTTCTATTACTTCAGATATGCAGCGTAAAGTAATGATTTGGCGGGGCAATACAATGGGGCCATAGCATTGATGGCACACAATGCAATGTCACGACCAATGCATTTTGTATTTTTAAATGATTTTTTACGTCATTTTGGATCACAATGGATAAAGTAATTTTTTCCCACATGAATAATTTAAACTTATTTTGCTGTAACAATCAAGTGCACGTTGGAGATGCACTGATCACCCTCCATCTGGCTTTCAATTGCATTGTGTGTACTGCACTGCATGCATATTGTTGACAGATGGCACCCAGGGCTTGTTCACACTACAAGAGCTTCTCTATGTAATTTTGTTTTTGTAACATCTCTTGCTAATGTTATCCTATGTGTGTGTTCACACTACAGCAATGTGATTTGTAAATAATACCAGATAGCATAGCATTACCATAATTATGTTATTTTAATCACTAGTGTGCTTCAGGCTGTATTCATAGAAATTACACACTGTTGTGCTCGTTATGTATTATGGGCGTAATGTATTATGCGCATACATAGTATATTACGCGCATAAAAATTAAAAGTTATGCGCGCATGGCGTTACACGCGGCACTCACAGAGCGCTATCATGTGACTGTAAATGGATACATAACTTACAGGAAGGGTTCTGAATAAAGCATCCAAAATGTCTCAGGCTTTTGTGAGACCTGAGATAGTGCTTCTGGCACAAGTAAGTGATTTCTTCATTATATCTTGGTGAAATTTATTTTATTTTAGTGTGAGTGTTGTGTTGTGGTGTGTGTGTGTGTATCTAGCATGTGCACACGTCCCTGGATGTACGTTGTGTTCTTGTGAAGAGATCTTTGCCTTTGTAAGTGGTAGTGGAACTGTACATGTCTTGGACTGTGTCATATGCAAACAATAGAATCATGTGACACAGCTCTTATTTGTGAGGCTCTGTTATTCTGCCTCCTTATCCTTATCTCTTCCTGTAGCTTCCATTTTGTTTTTGAAGCAGTTAACACATGTTGATGTAAAAGCAACTGTACCAGCATTTACATTTTTTTTTCTGGTTTGCAGAGACACTGTCTCATCAGCAATCTGGCACACACCCCTATGGCCTGCTGCCTCTTTAGTTGCCGCCTAGCAGCTTACAGATTGACACTGTAGTGTCAACATCCTGCAGGACACATACATTGAACTTGCTGGGGGGAGAAGCAACATATGGGATGTGCAGCACAGGCATGTGTGACTCAGTGCAGAATAAGCTGCTAAGTGTATAGTGTGTGAAGCTGCAGCCTAGCAGATGTGTGCAATTTTTAGGTTTATGAGATAGTAGCAAAAAAAAGTTCAAAAGGTATTATTTCTTACAAAACGTTGTTTTTTTTCTACCTATATAGGTTTATGAGAGTATGCACAGCAACATTATTGGTGGTCAGAACCACCCACATTTAAATAAATAATTTCAAATTTGAAAATTTAAACAGCATTTGGTGACTGGTTTTTGAATGTACTAAAGGGGGAGGGGTCACTTAGTAGAAGCAGGACTCCTTCACTGTGTATGGGAATGCCCAAAAATCTGCCAGTTCTGGGACGACATCTCTCTCTTCCTAAATAGACTCTGCAAGAGAAAGATTCTCAAAGATCCATTATTTTTCTTATTCCATTGTAATGCAGAACAAAGAGCAACATAAAATTGATCCGGTAAATCCATCCTATAAGCTTCCAGATGTAGGACATTTAGTCCTGGCAGCTGCAAAAAAAGCCATTCATAATAGATGGATCTACCCTACTACACTAAATTTAGAAGATGTTCATGATGAGCTGTCATTTCTCCTCAAAATGGAGAGACTAGATACACTTCTAAATTTAGAAAAAGGCACACAAAAAAAACCTCTTCAACTCAACCAAATTTAAAAATTCATGGAACCGTTTAAATATTGCTCATGGTATGCCTACCAACAGCTTGCGGGTACTCTGGGATGGGCACTGTTCCTAGGACTAGCTAGTTTCTATACTTCTGTAGCTAAGCAACAAACTTATCTCTTCTGTATTATAGCTTTTGAAGAGAATTGGGAAACATATTTTCGTGTATGGCAAGGCGTTGGAGAGGAGAGCAAATTGAGAGAGGTAGGTTTTGGAGAACTTTTATTACCTGTAGGCAGGGCTCGCACTTGTCAGCTTTAATGTGTGTTTTCTGCACACACAAAAAAAAAAAACACTTTACATTAGCTACTGTGGAAAAAACACTTTTTCTGCATACAAACACACATAGGGCTTGATTAACTAAACCGCGATAACTGATGTCACAGTCGCGCTGGCGTTTTGCGCGTGCTAAGGTGAATTTTCACGTGTAAAAAATTGCGTGAAAATTTCAGTCCTAGACAAGCAACTTATGCTGTATACACACCATGCAATTTTCAAGAAAGATCGATAAAATGTAGAAATGCGCATGCGAAATTGCGATTGCACAATGCAATTAAGCATTGTGCGTTCATGTGATACGGTCAGGCGTTAACATAGTTTGCATGCGGTTTCCTATCGCTAAAATCCTGCTTTCGTACAATGCAATTGTCATTTACGTTTCTATGTGTGCGATTTCTAATGCTTATAGTAGTACGTGTTTAGTTTTTACCTGGCCAACCTAGTTGAAAACGTGTTTTATGACGTTAACTTGAATGTAGCCCCCCAAAGTAGTATGAAAGGCAATATGATTTTCTTAGCATGAAATATTAAAGGACCTAAGTAGTTGTAATTATTTTTATAAAGCATTATTTTCCTAACATCAATGTTTTTCAATTTGCATGTTAAGAAATTCATGACCTATAACCTGAATCACAACTGTGTTAATGTCAAAACTAGTGTGTGTGTTTTATTTTCATTTATTTATTATTTATTCTAGAGTATATATGTGAGTTATATAGATATCGTCACAGGTTTTTCATATTTAGTATGTAATGCAGAAACCGAGACGCCTGGGTAGGCATGTGTTACATTGCACACACTGTGTCATGGCGTATGACATTTGTGATGCGGCGCGCTATGCGACGCATGCATAGTTGCATATTCTCGAAGACAGCAGTGCAGAAACACATAGAAGGCCCTGCTTTCTAAATTAATTGTTATCATTTTTATAGGGTTTATACAGTATATATGTACTGTTAAATATATAGCATAAATACATATCTGTACGCACCCCCACCTTCTTCTAATCTCTGTTATTGTTAGCAGACTTAATTTAAAAAAATCCCTTGCATGATAGCCATGATATGTATTTTGTGATATAAATACATATAATAAAAGCTACATATGATATAGTATGACAGTGTCCTACCTTGTTAGCAGCATCCTTTTAAAAATATATGTACATAACTATGAACGTGTTTTCATTACATCAAAAAATGTATGTGTCATATGTACACGTCTATTTTTGCTTGAATGGTATGTGGTGGCCTTTATTAATGCAATTTTTTATTTTGATGTTTTACAGGCTCTAATAATGAGTGGTTATGATAACCAGAGGTCTGTGTTCCAAAAGAGGCCTAATGTTCTGGACATGCAGGCTCGTTTGGAGCGTACATCTGGCCAGCGTCAACCCATCAAACAGATACTGGCCCACTGGATTGAACTTAAACACCGGAAGTCTTGCTATGTGCGCTGCGTGCAAATGAGAGTGAGAAGAGGTAAGGAACTGCTTCTTGCGCCATTACATAATACAACATTGTGACTTGTCATTAACATACATATAATATACATATAATGTACATATGTCCACATGTACTGTATATACGTGTAATGTAAAAAAAACTATAATCAATAGTTTTAAAAGAAAATAAGCAGCGCTCAATGTGCATACATTTTTTATGTGACATACAGATGCCTCAATAAATAAAGTCCAAATATAACTGTTAACGCCCACTCCAGAGGTGGATCGCTCTAGTAAGATGCGTGTATATCTTCAAAAATTATGAACCAGTTCTCTAGTAGCGCTCATAAACAGTTTGTTACACTTGAATGACACTATGGGGTCCCCCCCCTTCATAGAGCAACTCACCGGAGGATGCGGCCCAAGCTGGCCCGATATCGTTTCTGGGGTATAAGGCCACCCCACTGCCTCCAAACAGCAACCTCCAACCGCTCACAGTCGTCTAGTCACCCTAGCGGGCGTGTAACGAACTGTTTATGGGTGCTACTAGAGAACTGGTTCATTATAATCAATAGTTATAATAAAACGTGAATCATATCGCTTAAAGGGATACTGTAGGGGGGTCGGGGGAAAATGAGCTGAACTTACCCGGGGCTTCTAATGGTCCCCCGCAGACATCCTGTGTTGACGCAGCCACTCACCGATGCTCCGGCCCCGCCTCCAGTTCACTTCTGGAATTTCTGACTTTAAAGTCAGAAAAACCACTGTGCCTGCGTTGCCGTGTCCTCGCTCCCGCCGATGTTACCAGGAGTGTATAGCAGAAGCCCAGTATAGTCTGTGCCTGCGCAGTACGTTCCTGGTGACATCAGCGGGATCGAGGACACAGCAACACAAGCGCAGTGGTTTTCTGACTTTAAAGTCAGAAATTCCAGAAGTGAACTGGAGGCGGGGCCGGAGCATCGGTGAGTGGCTGCACGGGCACAGGATGTCTGCGGGGGACCGTTAGAAGCCCCGGGTAAGTTCAACTCATTTTCCCCCGACCCCCCTACAGTATCCCTTTAAAGAGCAACTTGAGCATGAAGCAGAACAAATACAACATAATAAGAATATCCTAAAAGAAGATATGCCAAGGCCTAGTCCGTTACAACTTACCCAATTAACATGGCCTGAGAAGAAGAAACAGAAGAGCTTTGGGTGTGCATAAAACACAGGCCAAAGAAAATAAAAAAAGAGCATAAAGAGAGCATAGAAAGAGCAAGAGCCAAGGGTTTAAAGGCATACAACTATCACATTTGTAGTATAGAATGCTGATGGTCACAAAAAATGCACAAAGAAAGGGGAAAGGTGCTCACAGATTCTAGATTCTAACAGCTCAGTGCTGTCCAGGATCCACTGGGTAGCACTGTTTCTATTACCCGCCTTCCTCACTGTGCTGAAAGCTAGCAACCTGAGCTGACTACAGTTCACTTGAATTACTTACTAAAGATGGCGAATTGATTCTCTTGTGTGAGGAGAAGAAGGTCCCAGATGCCTGCTTTAACAGGTAGGTTTTCATGCAAATCATCTTGCTAATGTAATGCTTTGTGTGTTCTCACTTCAGTAATATAGTTTTTTGTTTTTTTTTGTAAAATAAGGTTTTATTGAAGATTTTTGCCATATAATAAAAAGGTCAAACAAACATTATCAACAAAGTCTCCAGCATTATTTGTTAATATACAGAAATCTACTTAAGGCTACACTTGAACTGAAGTCATAATCTATGGTTATGGGTAAAAGTCTCAAAGTTTATCGATATAAAGCGATACAAGGCACTGATGTAATTAACAGTTGGATTTGTAAGAATGTGATGAAATCTAGAGCTCGGTTTGATGTCTTCAGCCCATTGTTCCGATAAGCAGACACATAGTCGATTCCTTGAGCTAATTTTCGCTGGAGGAAGATAATGTTATACAGACAGAGGGGGGTGGAGAGAGAGTTAGGATCAGGGGGATGAAACAATAGGATAGGGGAAAGGTGGAGGGAGAAGGGATAGGAAGAGAAGGGAGGGGGGAAGAGTGGGTGAGGTGTGCTGCTGCCTCAGGGGCCCAGGTCACATGATAAATGGATTCGATGGGCGCTTTGCCAGGTTGATATCAAGGGGATGGTCAGGGTAGGTTAGGATTTTTAGACATCAAAGGTTGGGAGAGCCTAGACTAGAGCATGTCTAGGGCTTTTTGGGAGTCCCGAAAATCAGTCCACACTGCCCATTTTTTTTGTGAAGGCTTCGGCTGTACCTTGTGAGTCGGAGTAGAGATCCTCCATTCTCATTATATGATTGATTTCCTTAAACAGTTCTGTCATGGAGGGAGTTATACTAGATTTCCAATGCCTCGAGATAAGTAACCTGGCTGCTATCATTAGCTGGGGGGTTAGAGATTTTTTAATTGCAGATATTCTTCCCGGGAGTAAGGTTAAGAGTGCTGTGGACGGAGAGACTGGGAGCTCCTTGCAGTAAAGATGTTTATGTATTTGAAACACTTTAGACCAGAAGGTTTGAATAGGGGGGCAATCCCACCAGATATGCATGAAGGTTCCATGAGGATGGGAGCATCTCCAGCAGGATGGTGTAGTTTGTGTGTTGTATTTGGCGATTTGTGTGGGGATGCGGTACCACCTAGAAAAGACCTTATAACTCCTTTCCTGGTGTAGGGTGGAAATGGAGGTTTTGTGGATGAGTGTAAAGATCTTCTCCCATTGGTCAGCTAAAAGTGGGGTCCCCAGGTCCCTATCCCAGGTGTCTGTAAGTTTTAATAGATCTCCTTCACTAGAGGAACATACTAAGAACGCATATAGCAAGGATACTTTGTGCGGTAGAGAGCTTGTGGATGAGCACAGGCGTTCAAAGTCTGTAAGAGGTCTGTGAATTTGAGATTTGGACTGTATGGTTTTATGAAACCCGGATAGTTGGCACCATGTTAGCCAGCCTAGCTCATGTCTATTGTCAGTGTTACCAATTACATCTCGGGAGATGAGTTGACCCCCCATAGTGATGTGTCTGATCTGTGGCCAGAATTCTCTTGACCATCCTAGTATAGTGTGGGCTCGGACCCCTGATGCGAGACCTGGGTTATCTAATAGGGAGGTGAGGGGGCTGTATGGAGTAGTTGGTTTTAGTTTACTGCTAAGAGAGTGCCATGTCGTAAGGACAATTTGCGCCCAAAACGCCACTTTGTCTGCTTCAGGTTTCTGCTCTGATGGTATCCAGACCATAGCTCTAGGGTCTAATGTGGATAGGGAATCCTCTAATTCAATCCATTGCTTGTTAGGCCTGTCCTGGAACCAATTAAGTATATGGGTGAGTATGATGGCTCTGTAGTAGATTTTAATGTCTGGGAGGCCCATTCCCCCTTCTGATTTGGGCCGTGTGAGCAGTCTAAACTTAGTTCTGTGGGGCCTATTGTGCCAGATGAATTTCATCATAAGGGATTGTATTTTATTTAAGAATTTCATAGGAAGTTTAATTGGGATTGCTTGCATAATATATAATATCTTGGGGAGGGTATCCATTTTAATGGTATTAATACGTCCAGCCCAAGATAAGTGTAATGGGTTCCAGGTATCTAAGTCTTTCGAGATTTTCAAGGAGAGAGGTAAGTAGTTAAGCTCAAACAGTTCGGACGGATCGGCTGAGATGTGGATTCCAAGATATTTGATTTTATGAGGCTGCCATTTGAATGAGAAGGATTTTTGGAGGTTAGATACTAGTGAGTCTGATAGAGTGATATTTAACAATTCAGTTTTAGTAACATTAATCTTAAAATTACTCACATTCCCATATAGTTCAAATTCCCTGAGAAGGTTAGGGACGGCAATAATGGGATTGGAAATATATACCAGCAGGTCATCGGCAAATAGGGAGATTTTGTAGTGTCTATCTCCTTTGACAAGCCCTTGGATATCCACATTTTGCCTCAGGGCAACTGCCAAGTGTTCCATGCATAGGACGTACAGTAGGGGTGAGAGGGGACAGCCTTGGCGCGTCCCGTTTGTGATAGGGAAGGCGCCCGACAGGGTCCCGTTAATCTTGATTTTGGCAGAGGGGTTTTTGTACAACGCCATCACCTTGCTCTTGAAGTTTGGGCCTAGCCCAATCTGTTCTAGACACGCTTCAAGGAAGAGCCAATGGACCCTGTCGAACGCCTTTTCCGCGTCGACCGACATGATACAAAGGGGGGTTTTGGACCGCTTGGCGTGGTGTATCAAGGAGATAGTCTTCAGGGTATTATCCCTGGCCTCTCTCCCAGTCACAAACCCAGTCTGATCGGTGTGGATAATGGTAGGCAGTACGGGTTTGAGTCTTTCCGCAAGGATCTTTGCGTATAGCTTAAGGTCTATATTGATCAGAGAGATGGGGCGGTAGTTCACACAGCTGTTTGGATCCTTGTCTGGTTTTGGTATTACTGTTATATGGGCTATAGATGTTTGGGGAGTGAATGTCTTATCATGATTTATGGAGTTAAAAGCTTGCAGTAGGAGGGGAGCCAGGGATGAGCAGTATTGTTTATAAAAGGGCCCAGTGAGGCCATCAGGTCCGGGGCTTTTACCCTTTTTGAGTGCCCTAATGCAGGTTATTAATTCGAAATCCGTAATATCTGAGTCTTCTTTAACCACATCCTCTGATAGAGTTGGTAGTTTGGTGGCATTTACATAGGAGAGGATCTTCTCTTTTAGTTTGGCCTGATTCATATTGTGATACTTGCCTCTAATGTTGCATAGGGCAGAATAATAGCTGCTAAATTCCTGTGCGATTTCTGAATTTTTAAACTTAGTGTGGCCTTTGGAGTTTTTGATCGAAAAAATATTAGAGTTACTGGTTCGAGGGTGGAGATAATGTGCCAGGAGAGTGCCACATTTATCTCCATGATAAAAGAGTTTGCTATGAAACCTCTCCCTGGCTACCAAGGTTGTGTGATCAAGTAGGGTTAGTAGTGACTGCCTAGTATTTGAGAGTTCGAGGTCAAGGGCAGGGGTATAGGCGGATTTAATATAAGCTTCAAGATCCTGTATTTTAGCCAATAGGTTGTTAATTTGGGTGCCTCTTTCCTTTTTCATTCTGGCCCCATGGGAGATGAAGATGCCCCGTAAGACGCATTTGAGGGCCTCCCATTTAATGGTTACGGGGTTTCATCGTTCTTATGATCCCTCATGAATTGATTTATTGCTTCTTTTATGGCGGTGGAGCATTGCTGGTCTTTTAAGAGGTTTTCATTGAGTCGCCATTGGGATTAGGGAGACAAAGAAGTAGTCAATACGACTAAAAGTTTTGTGTACTGATGAAAAACAGGAATAATCTCGTGTATTGGGATGCAGTGTGCGCCATGCGTCTACTAAATGTAATGAGGCAAATTTGGATTTCAGTTTGGATAGGATCGCTTTAGGTAGTGGGGGTCTCTTGGCAGAAGAGTCCAGGTTTGGGTTGAAGCATAGATTAAGGTCCCCACCCAAGATTATGTCTCCCTCAGCAAATAATGCTAACTTAGAGAGATAGTTTAGTAGGGCCCTTCCCTGGTTTTGATTCGGGAGATATAGATTGGCTAGGGTATATTTTCAGTTGTCTAGTTGGATAACTAAAAACAGGAATCTACCCTGCGGGTCTGACAGTTCTTTTAAGACTGTAATGTTGAGGTGTTTATGGAATCCGATGGATACTCCCTTGGATTTATTTAGAGGGTTCGAGCTATTTACCTCTTATGATTGGAATCTCATTTGTTTTAAAGTGGGTTTCCTGGAAGAGGATTATGGAAACGTTATGTTTATGAAGATAGTGTAGAATTTGGGAATTTGGGAGCGCTTATTTGGGGAATTGAAGCCCTTGATATTGAAGGAGGATAACTGACAGCTATTCATAGTTGTGGAAGTGGATTAAGCGCAATTTCATTTTGATATCATGACACTGGCTCGGGCTACGGAAGGGATTGAGAGGTGCCAAGGCAGCAGCACACCTGGGGAGGGGGCTACGGGGGGCAGAGGTAAGGGTGGGGAAGGTACGTAAAAAGACAAAAATAACATAAAAAGCCGGCACTGTTAACATGCCAACAGGTAGGAACAAATGTTCACTGTTCACGCTGGAGGTGTTTAGAGAAACACCAGAAACGTGTGAGATTTGGTGGGGAGTGAAAACCAAGAGTCGGTCACGAGAGCCTACCCGCTCCCGACTCCCAACATAATCAACCTTGTATTACAACCAAAAACCTGAACATGGTTTTAGAAACGTAAATGTGTATAACTTATAAACATTAGATAATGCAGCCGCCTGAACCTCTCATATATTAGAGCTATAGGTGTTATAAAACACATATGGAGTAGATGCATGGTATTCATTTAGGGATGTTGTAGCTTACGTCTGCATAGTGGTAGGTTGGGGGTCATTGGTGATTGGGGAGTCCCTTTGTATATATTCAGGGCCACTGAGACTGGCTGGGGTGGTTATAGGCATGGGAGGAGGGTAGCTTTAAGTGACGTATATTCAGGTCTTTGGTTGCTGCTATTCCCTTTAATATAATTAACATACACATATAAGTAGACCTTTGGCTGTGTAGTGGGCCTCCCCACCTATTATGTCATGTGTCAGAGGACGAATATAGGGAGTGTGGGTGTTTCAGGTTAATTAACATAGATCCGATAGTTTGGGTCTCTGTAGCACGGCAGTGCGGATAATTATAGACCTCCCGCTCTTTTGTGAGCGTTAAGGTGAATTTCGTGATTCCTCTCGTCTCAATAGCACATGACATGCAACCATCACTACAGTATTTGAATCCAACAAGAAAGTTGCTTATATTGTATGAATACAACTCCGTATGAATCCTATACCTTACATGAGAGAGTGGCTGAACCTAGACATTCTTAGAACACAACCTTTTAACCGGACATCTATTGACAACGACTAGAACAATATCATCAATATTAATAACTACGAACAGTGTTCTCTCATATGTTATCGGATTGAGCGGAAGTTCTATGAGAGAGGGCCCCCCTCCGTACAAGTGATGTTTAGTTATGGGACCGAGAGAGAAATTGGGATAGTCATATACAGACTACGTTTAGCCTGGGGGTCAGGGCCTGAGGGCAGGCCTGTAATGTGGTGGAAGACAAATAATGTGAGTCTCTCCGGGGATGAGTAAGGGGTTATGTGATGCCTTAGAGGGGCCCGGGATCTTAAAAGGCTCGAGGAATGAGTTTATAGAACTGTTCCATAAAGTCCAAAGCATCAATGGGAGGGGGGAACATCAGCAAAATGGCTGTTAGTAAAGTACTCACGTTAGATAGTTCCGCTTCATCGTATGGTAAGATGTAAAGATGTGTTTAAATGAGGTATAGAAGCAGAAATTCAAGAACACCTTCCTACTCGATGGGTGCCTCTGCGGCCTGGTTCCCTCTGCCTCTTTTCTGAACTCTTCTCCAACGTTCTCGCTGTGGCAGAGCCGTTGTGGATGCTTGTAATGGCCAGTCCGGGAGGGTGATGCGTGGTAAATCAAAGAAGTCCCTCACTTTCTGAAGATCTTGTGGCGAGAAAAAGGATCGTCATATGGACAGCAAACGGGTAGCCCCAGCGGTAAGTGATGTCATTGTCCCGAAGCACCGTTAGAAGAGGTCGCACTGCTTTCCTCAGTTGAAGGGTGAGGCCGGATAGATCCGGATACAGGCGGATTTTAGCTCCATCGAAGTCTATTTCCCCCTTCTGGCGCGCTGCTGCCATGGTCCTGTCCTTCTCCTTGTAGAAGTGGACTCTACATATGATATCCCTTGGTTTAAGGGGGTCAGGATTAGGGGGAGCAGCGGATCTATGCGCTCTGTCTAGTTCAATCTTATTGTCAGCAGGGGCATCTAAGAAGAGGTTAAATATGGCCTCCGTGGTGGCCATGATGTCAGGAGCACGTGTAGCTTCAGGGACTCCTCGGATTCTTATGTTATTACGCCTATGGCGATTTTCTGTCATCTATTTTTAAGTAGATAGCAGATATGTGGTCTGTGTGAGAGTTAATGGTATCTTGTTGCTTATCTAGAGTTTTATCTACCTCATCTTGCCGCTTCTCTATGTCTTCCACTCTTTGGACCACGTGGCTGAACTCCTGCCTAAATTCCGTCATGTCTCTCCGGTGTGATTCCAGGATGCGAGTCACACAATTCTCCAGATCTTGTTTGGTTGGAAGGGAGCGTATATAGTCGTGAAGATCTACGTCTACATAAGAATCGGCTCCATCTGAAACTGTGGGCGAAGAGGGGTTACGCATCGACAGGCTTTGCGGGGACCTCGGTGAGTTTACCCGTAGCTGTTGCTTACTGCAGTTTGTAGCTGTAGACGGGGAGTTTCGGTTTTGTCCGCTTGATGTGGAGGTTCCTAAGCTATCCTCTCCGTAAATCGTCGGCGATTTGGCCGTGTTGTTAGCAGTCAGTTGTGATGGAGAGTCCTTTTCGGCGGTTGGCTGATGGAGAGTTGTAAGCTTGTTCGCCACGTGTTGCATCTGCTGTCTCACCCTCTTCTCGAGCGGGCTGCGGGGAGTTGGAGGGAGATTTCGGATTGTTTTTCATAAGTTTTGAGGTGGTTGGAGGGGAATTGCGGTCTTGTCCGCTTCTTGGTGAAGTCGCCATGTCGCCCCCCTGCTCCTGTTACCTCCTCTCGAGTGGGCGCAAGAAACGCAGTATTTGTGATGTACCCGAGCGTGGCTTTTTGGAAGCTTCTTTTTTCCTTCTGCTGCCGCCCATGTGAGGGAGTCCTCCGGTTGTTTAAGAGATATTTTAGGGTTGTTTTTGGCTGGTTAAATAGTCTTTAGGAGTCGGGATAGCGGGAGCTCAAGTGAAACACGTCTTTACCCGACCATTGGCAAGCCACGCCCCCCATATATATTTTTTTTAAAGCTCACACATAGGGCTTGATTCAGTAAACCGTGATAACTCATATCACGGCCGTGCAAGCACGAATTTTCGCGCAATCGCAGGTGAAAAGCGTGAAACCGCTAGCGCTGCCGTAATATGAGTTATCACGGTTTAGTGAATCAAGCCCATAGCATTACATTAGAAAAATGCTTTTCAAATTGCTGCTGCTTAGAAAAGCGCTTGTAGTGTGATCCAGCCATAAAAAGCAGGTCTGTTCTTATGAGGGCACTGTCACTTCCATTTATAAATGATTTAGTCAGTGTTTGCCCATTGTAAAATCTTTCCTCTCCATGATTTACATTCTGACATTTATCACATGGTGAAATCTTTACTACTGGCAGGTGACGTCTGTAAAAGGAGATGCTGCTTTTTTGGCAGTTAGAAACAGCTTTTATTTCACTCAATGCAGCAAGGCTCCTGCAGTGTGAAGTCAGTACCTAGGTGTTGACATCACACTGTGGGAGGGGTTTCACCACAATATCAGCCGTACAGAGCCCCCTGATGATTTCTGCCTCTAGTAATTTTAGCCATAGACCCTGAAGAAGCATGCAGCGCATCAGGTGTTTCTGATATTATTGTCAGATCTGACAAGATTAGCTGCATACTTGTTTCTGGTGTGTGATTACAATATTATTATTATTATTATACTACTATATGGTGTGTGATCACTACTGCAGCCAGAAAGATCAGCAGGCCTGCCAAGCAATTGGTATTGCTTAAAAGGAAATACATGTAGCAGCCTCCATTCTCTTCTCACTTCAGTTGTATTAAGCAATACCAGTTGCCTGACTATTCTGCTGATCCTCTGCCTCTAATACTTTTAACCACATCAATGTGCACATTGCTTGCTGTATGCAGTAAATTCCATAAATCTGTGCTCCCAGACCAGTACCCAGCTCAGCTGGATCCTGAGATCACAGATTTATGGAAAGCACTGCATAGACAAAAAAAAGCCTTCAAATAAGTTTGTGTTATTTGTTTAGTTCTTCTTTGTTATATTTCCTTTTTTTTTCTTGTTACTATTTTTTCCTTTCGTAGTTAAACAATACTTAAAGTGAATGGGAACCGCGTTTTAAAAAAAATGAAGCAAATACTTACCTAAAGAGAGGGAAGGCTCTGGGTCGTATAGAGCCTTCCGTCTCCTCTCTCAGTGCCCTCTATCCTGTGCTGGCTCCCCCCCCCCCTTTCAATCCCCCACCAAAAGGGAATTTGGAAGTCCTCGGGAGCCGTGTCCCCCCGAAGACGTTCGGATCCATACTGCACACACGTGAGCGTGCAAGAGAGCGTGCTTGCGCAGGTGCAGTACAGGGCGGCCCCTCTTCAGGAGCACTCGGGCTCCCTGAAGACTTCTGAAGCCTCCTTCGGCTGGGTAAAGCAGTATTTGACTAAATTAGGCGAGCCAGCACCTGAACGAGGGGACCAGGAGAGAAGCGGGAAGGCTCTATAGGACCCAGAGCCTTCCCCCTCCTTGGGTAAGTATCTGTCTCATTTTTTTAAATGCGGTTCTCATTCACTTTAAGAGTATGACGCATATTACAATGCTGTTTGGGTACTTCCTCTAATTATAAAGTAGCATATTGTATTAAAAACAGATCTTCATGAAGTTACCTTTCTGTACAGTTTACAGTATATTACTAACACAACTTGTAATGCCATACTTTTTATGTGTTACAAAAATGTATGAAGTGTGGTAGGATGGTTTCATTACAAAACAGAGAAAACAGAAATTGAACTGAATCCGATGAAAAAGACAAAAAGGAAAACCTTTAAAAACGGAAGTGAAGTCATTAACAGTATGCAAAAATCCCCAGACCTAAGAAAACATTTAATTCCACTCATTTATCCCTTCATTGGGTGTCCTATTGGATTGCTGACATGAATCTCGATAGGTGGAATTAAAAAGGAATTAAAAAGATTTCTTGTTTGTTTCAAAAACGTAAATTTAAAACTTTTCTTGATCTGCAAAACCAATACCAAATACACAGCAGAGACTTCTTCAAATAATTGAAAATCAGGCACTTCATCCAATCGATTGACCCCTACAACCCAATTATACATAAACAACAAAACAGGAGGAGCGCTCCGTAGTGTGATACCTTTTTAATCAATAAAAACTGCGCAAATATAAAATTGCACTTACTAGATATATAAAAATGACAGGCATTCAATGAGGCTTATAGCCTAGAAAGGAATCGTCCCCTCATGAGAGAAAAACCTGGGGCTGCAGTGGCCAGCGGCAGCATGGGTCCAGATGGTGGATGGACGTCAGGTCGCTCTCTGGGGTGACTGTGTGCAGGTATCGTCAAGACGCGTTTCGGCGTATCCACGCTTTCGTCAGTTAACGAACCTACATGCACACTATGCTCATGTGTATATATATATATATATATATATATATATAAGGAAATTTGAAACAACTTCCTAAGGTGAATTGGGGTTAACGAGGTTGAAAGGGCGGGAGGCGGGATTAGACCCACATAAATATATGTGCTTATCTTTTAGCCTCCCAGTGGGCATAATATCCTAAATGAATGGTGATAAATGAACTGATTTAATTATAAGAACAAAAAATCGGAAGGCATGCCTGGATTGCCTGTTACAGCAAGGAAAATCATCCACTGGCTGTATAAACGTTACCTCACGCCGAGGGTGACACCAGAGTTAGTCCTGTGATGGATGTAAGGCAGGAATTGACCTGCCGTGACGTGAAAAGGGGCATGGCCAGCCGCTCTCACAACATAGGGGCGCGGCTAAGTCGCGCTCGTGTTTGGAAGCCTGAGCCTCGACCTCTCGGTTGTCAAGGCAACCCAACCGTGAGGGAGATAAGGGAATAGAACGGGGAAAGCGTCGTACCTGGGCAATTGAATAACTCCATTGCGGGCGCTGTGATCATGCACATTATAGGCAGCCCCCACAGGGATGGCAATTGCGGGGCATCAGCCCGGAGTCAGTCCTCCAATAGATGAAAGGCAGGAACTAACCTGCCGTGACGAAATAGGGGGGGGGGGCGTGGTCAGCCGCGCTCACAGCACAAGGGTGCGGCTAAGCCACACTCGTGTTTAGAAGCCGACGTCTCGGCTTCTCAGTTGTCCAGGTAACCCGATCGAGAGGGTGGGAGGGCGTGGGAACAGGGCGGGGCAAGCGCCGTGCCGTGGTGGTTGTGTTACTCCATTACTATGGCAACCTCGATGCTGGCATTGGGATCGTGCGCTTTATAAGAAGCCACCACGAGGGTGGCGGTTGTGGGGCACCAGCCACTGCACCCCAAATCCCACTGACAATTCAAAGTAATACATCAGCATTATAAAAAATAATATGCATTTAAAAAACAACAGCAATGTACAATCCAAATGGTTACACTTACATAAAAAATGTGTGGGAATATAAGTATAGATCATTATATGCCTTGGGTGAACATTAGGTTGATGTAAAGTGCAGGAGACGTCCTGTCAATACAGCCAAGGCATAACCTGTCATGGCCGTGTTTAAAAGCCATGTCCTCAGCTGCACTATTTTCATACAGCTCAAGATGATGGGGAAGGAAGGTGACAGAACCTCCCTCCCTTCCCTGCAGCCCAAATTGATAGGTGTAATCCTAAAAAATTATGATGTTACCACACTAAAGGTATACGCTGTTGAGTACAGCTGGTGTGGAAAGCCCAGAGATTCATATTGGAGAACCCTGGGCATTAACATGTGAACTGAACCATATATGTGGTTATACCTTGCGGTGGTGTGGTTTACAGCAATGTAAATATAATCTATGACAAGAAAAAAAGGAAAGGAAAGTAGGAAAAAAGGGGGGAAAAAGAGGGAGGGATGTTAGAAAGGGAGGAAAGGAGGGGGGGGGGGAAGGGGGGGGAAGAAAATGGGGGGGGGGGAAGAAAATTCTATAGAGTATTAACAGGGCCATAAATTTCTGGTGTGAATTGTATTTTCAAGACCTGTGGGATAAACCCACTGTGGCTGGCAAGTGTGGTACAATAGGAATGATGTCAAATGGAGCCTAGAAATGATCATATGAAATTGGCTGTCTCGACCTCCTCGTTGAACCCCGCAGGGCACAGGATATTCAGTTTAAAAATCCAGTGGGCCTCTTTTTCGCATATTTTCTTCTATCTCAAGCCCATAGGGAGATCTGATGTTATGGCTTCCAGGCCCATTAGTATCAGATGCTCAGTGGACTGGTCATGATTTTCAAGGAAGTGCCGTGGGACACTATGATTCTGCAATCCGTCCTCGATCCCTCGTCTGTGCTCACCAAAACGTTCCCGTAGCGGGCGTGTTGTCCGTCTGATGTAGTATTTTGGACTGCCACAGGATAGTAAATATACTACATAGGGAGTACCGTAATTTATGAACTGTTTGACCTGAGTGGTGTGCTGTTCAATTGTTATGCTTTTCTCACGATGTCGTATGAAGGGACAACACTTACATCTAGGTTTCCCACACCTATAATTGCCAGTCAGACCAAACATATTCTGACAAGCATTCCTTGCTTTGGAACCAATATTACTTTTTGCGATCTTAAAAAAGGTTATGTACCTGTATAACTTTGGAGGACACGGAGGACGCCGTAGAAGGGGAAAGAAATCCTGCAAAAGGTCTGCAGTTTGTAACAACATATAACAATAGAGCAGGTAACATCAACCATATTATCCGTATGAACTGGCCCCTCCTCTTACGTGATCCGAATCTGAGTCGACATTTACCCACGAAACCTAATACCATCTTCCGGAAGGCGAAATCCCTTAAAGGACTTCCGAGGCCAAATGTTTAAAAAAAATAAAAAAAGTTATATACCTGTATAACTTTGAAGGACACGGAGGACGCCGTCCGCGCCCTCCGTGCCGTTCCACCGGGTCCCCGCCGCTCATAGCCCCCCCAGACGGCTCCCGACCCCACGGCCAGGGTCAGGCTCTCCTGCCTGTATAAAGATGGCCGCCGGCCCTGGCCGCGGCTGCGCACTCCGCATAGCCGCTAGCCAGGTCAAACAGTTCATAAATTGCGGTACTCCCTATGTAGTATATTTACTATCCTGTGGCTGTCCAAAATACTACATCGGACGGACAACACGCCCGCTACGGGAACGTTTTGGTGAGCACAGACGAGGGATCGAGGACGGATTGCAGAATCATAGTGTTCCACGGCACTTCCTTGAAAATCATGACCAGTCCACTGAGCATCTGACACTAATGGGCCTGGAAGCCATAACATCAGATCTCCCTATGGGCTTGAGATATAAGAATGGAGGTTGCCCCGCCCTGTTCCAGCCCCCTCCCACCCTCCCGATCGGGTAACCTGGACAACTGAGAAGCCGAGACTTCGGCTTCTAAACACGAGTGTGGCTTAGCCGCGCCCTTGTGCTGTGAGCGCGGCTGACCACGCCCCCCCCCCCCCCCCCCCTATTTCGTCACGGCAGGTTAGTTCCTGCCTTTCATCTATTGGAGGACTGACTCCGAGCTGATGCCCCGCAATTGCCATCCCTGTGGGGGCTGCCTATAATGTGCATGATCACAGCGCCCGCAATGGAGTTATTCAATTGCCCAGGTACGACGCTTTCCCCGTTCTATTCCCTTATCTCCCTCACGGTTGGGTTGCCTTGACAACCGAGAGGTCGAGGCTCAGGCTTCCAAACACAAGCGTGACTTAGCTGTGAGAGTGGCTGGCCATGCCCCTTTTCACGTCACGGCAGGTCAATTCATGCCTTACATCCATCACAGGACTGACTCTGGTGTCACCCTCGGCGTGAGGTAACGTTTATACAGCCAGTAGATGTTTTTCCTTGCTGTAACAGGCAATCCAGGCATGCCTTCCGATTTTTTGTTCTTATAATTAAATCAGTTCATTTATCACCATTCATTTAGGATATTATGCCCACTGGGAGGCTAAAAGATAAGCACATATATTTATGTGGGTCTAATCCCGCCTCCCGCCCTTTCAACCTCGTTAACCCCAATTCACCTCAGGAAGTTGTTTCAAATTTCCTGGTATATATACATATGAGCATAGTGAGCATGCAGGTTCGTTAACTGACGAAGGCGTGGATACGCCGAAACGCGCCTTGACGATACCTGCACACAGTCACCTCAGAGAGCGACCTGGCGTCCATCCACCATCTGGACCCATGCTGCCACCCAGGTTTTTCTCTCATGAGGGGACGATTCCTTTCTAGGCTATAAGCCTCATTGAATACCTGTCTTTTTTATATATCTAGTAAGTGCAATTTTATATTTGCGCAGTTTTTATTGATTAAAAAGGTATCACACTACGGAGCCCTCCTGTTTTGTTGTTTTTATCTCTCAGTAGGCCGCTCACAGCCGGGCTGCTATTGTGTGACCCTTGCTGGTTCATATCGACCTTTCGCCTGCAGTAGCGCAAGATTTCCCATCTCTTTTCTTTGTATACATAAAGATTTGGTATAACTCTTAAAACGTAAAACCTTAAAAAAACATATACACCTCAGAACCCAGAAAAGAGATATAGGCAAATCATACCCCCTCTCTGTATGGTCTAAATCCCTATCATTACTGTCTAAACTATCACATTACTCTGCACATAGGGAATTATCTAAAAAAAATGACACTTAGATGGTTGTTGACCACCAACAAAGTGGCAAGGTTCAATGTGACCCAATCAGGCCAATGTTGGAGACAATGCCAGGATAGAGGCTCTATGCTGCATATTTGGTGGAACTGCCCCAAGATTGCTAACTTTTGGAATGAGATTAGGGCTTAAATACATGTTGTAACAGAATGCACTATTAGTAAAGGAATAGATATGATGTTATTACCTTTGAAACTAGACCTTATCCCACCAAAGTTCTGACTGCTCATATTACCCATACTACTAGCAGCCAAGTTAGCAATTACCAAAAACTGGATATCTCCTGAGCATCCTAAGCAACAAACTTACCTCTGTACTGTACCATTTGAAAACAAAATGGGAAACCTGCTGTCTGGTCCTGGAAGGGGAATGCATCAGCAACCTGACAGGAGTGGAGAAAGAGGTAGGTTTTGGGGAACACTTACACAAAAAAGAAAACCTTCAAATAAGTTTGTTTGTTTGTGTAATTTTTTTAGTTATTTGTTATATTTGTTTTTCCCCCCTTGTTATTCTTTTTCCTTTCCTAGTTAAAGAAAAATACTTAAGAGTGTGACGCATATTACATTGCTGGTTAGGTACTTCCTCTAGTTATAAAGTAGTGTATTTTTGTATTAAAAACAGATCTTTATGAAGTTACCTTCCTGTATTGTTTACAGTATACTAAAAACACAGCTAATAATGCCATATTGATATGTTACAAAAATGTATACATTAATACTTGTATATTCTGTGATCTATCTTTAGATTGAAAAACAAAAAAACAAAAAAGAAAACCTTCAAATACAGAGGTGAAGTCATTAAGACTGTGGAAACCCAAGATCCAAACTCCGACGAGGAAGGAAAACCCCAAAAGAAAAGAATGACAAGTGTGAATGAATGGTTTCATTTCGATACAGATAAAACAGAAATTGAACTGAAACAGATGGGAAAAAAAAACCTTTAAATACAGAGGTGAAGTAATCAAGAAAATTGAGACCCAAGATCCACCAATGAAAAAATAAATAAATAAATAAACCCTTTAAATACGGAGATGAAGTCATTAACCACTTCGCCGCCCGGGTACAGTATATCTACGCTCCTTTGGACTTCAGTTCCCCGCCCGGAGCGTAGATATACGCACCCCCCGCCGCTACCGCCGCTGTCCGCGCTCCCGCTCGCACTCCCGCGATCGTGCACACCGCTGCCCGCTCGCCCGGAGATCAATGAACGGGAAAATACATTCCCGTTCGTTGATCTCTGCCCCCGCAATGATCAGCATGCTTCTATGAGAAGCAGCCGATCATTGTGAAAAAACTCAGTTTCCAAGCCTCCCTTGTAGGACGCCTGTAAAAAAAAATGTAGTACTACACCCAAAAACATTTTTCACATACAAATACATTATTATTATTATTATTAATTTTAACTCATTAACTCCCACACTCCCCAATTGTTACCAATAATTTTTTTTTGTAATATTAAAATAAATTTTAAAAAATTACAATAAAAAAAAAACTTAAATAGTTACCTTAGGGACTGAAATCTTTAAATATTTATATCAAGAGGGTATAACACTGTTACTTTATAAATTATGGGCTCGTAATTAGGGATATGTAACGATCGGTGGGCGCAGAGAGTATCTGATTACCAGTGATCTGCAGTATCACCGGAAATACAGATATATACCAGATTATAAGTGATCTGCAGTCTCACTGATAATCCGATATACAAACTAACCTCTGTTCGCCTGAGTAGAGTGTAGTGTAACAGTAACACTTAGAGGACTAGGCCTCAGTGCAGCAAGGAGTACTGCACCGATTCCTTCCGCAGACCTGAGCTCTCCAAGACGGGAGGAGTCAGACTGACAGTAGGAAGGACAGACTGGAAGTAACCTTCAGGAGGAAGGATTACTAACAGAGCGAGGAACCGCCTCTAACAGTAAGGTCGGTTCTCGAGGTCGGACAAGCCAGGTCGTACACACACGGACAGATAAAGTACAAGATCAGGAGGCAAAGGCGGAGTCAAAGTACAGGCAGGGTTCAGCAACGGGGTATCAGATATATCGGGGTACAAAATCAGGAGGCAGAAGCAGAGTCAAGGAACGAGCCGGGGTTCAGCAACAGAGTATCAGAAATATCGAGGTACAAGATCAGAGTTCAGGAGGATAGTCAAGGCAGGCAAAAGTCATAACAGATAATCACAATCAAACTAGTACTTTAGCTATCAACAGAATCTAGCTAAGTGTAGGATTACAGCTCCAGCTGGTCCCGGCACACTTGCGGATCTGACTGCGGATCTGGGTGCTCCCACATGTGTGATCGCACGCCAGACAAAGAGCAAGTGAACAACCAGCAGTATATATACTCTAGGACCTTTCCAGGACCTCCCTAATTGCTGGTCCAATGAGAGCAGTGGAATTTGTCAGCTGACCCAGCTGATCAGCCGACTCCCTTCTAACAGCTATTTAAACTTTGCCTCTGTGTTCGCGCGCGTGTAAGTCTGAATCTTGGTGGACTATCAGTCCCAGTCACACCAGTACTGTCTTGCAATGTATCTAGTGCGGGGGCCGCCTCTGATGCGGATTCCGCCGTTACCAATGCGGATTCCGCCGCACTGCCTATGCGGCATGCGGCGTTTTTTCCGCGTTGTGACGCCATGCTGGACGCGGAAACAGCCGCCTCACCTCGAGAGACGGCGGCTTTTCCGCGTTTCCTTGCAGTACCCCCCCCCCGAGGAGTGGACTCCGGACAACTCCCACCAGGTTTCTCGGGGTGTAAGGCATGAAACTCCCTCACCAACTCATCCGCATGCATACGGTTCCCAGGTACCCATTGCCTCTCCTCGATGCCATACCCTTTCCAATGTACGAGGTACTGTACCGAGTTTTGTACCTTGCGAGAATCTAATATTTTTTCCACTTCATATTCGGGTTGGGTATCTACCAACACGGGAGGAGGAGAAGTAGGACCCACCTGGACTGCAGGTTTAAGAAGGGACACGTGGAAGGACTTTACCCCCCGCATGCTGGTGGGAAGGTCAATGGTATACGTAACATTGTTAATCTTTTTGGTCACGGAAAATGGGCCCACAAACCTGGGACCCAGTTTGGCAGATGGCTGCTTCAGGGTCAAGTGACGTGTGGACACCCAGACTAGATCCCCTGGCTGAAACTTCCATTCCATGGACCGTCTCTTATCTGCTTGACCCTTCTGAATCTGGAACGCCTTCTGCAAATTCCCCTTAACAATTCCCCAATTGTCACTGAGTGACCTCTGCCAATCCTCCAGTGCAGGAAATGGGGACGAGACAACTGGAAAAGGGGAGAATTTGGGTGACCTCCCTGTTACAATCTGGAATGGGGAAAACCCAGACGAGGAATTCTTTAAATTATTTTGGGCGAATTCCGCGAAGGGCAAAAATTTCACCCAGTCACTTTGTGCCTCCGCAACGTAACATCTCAGGAATTGCTCCAGAGATTGGTTAATGCGTTCTGTCTGCCCATTCGTCTGTGGGTGGTAGCCTGACGAGAACGACAATTTCATGCCCATTTGGTGACAAAATGCCCTCCAGAATCCAGACACAAACTGGACTCCCCTATCAGACACAATGTCTTCCGGAATGCCATGCAGCCGGAAGACGTGAATGATAAACAATTCGGCCAATTCTTGAGCCGAGGGGAGTCCTTTCAGGGGCACAAAATGGGCCATCTTGCTAAACCGGTCGACTACCACCCAAATAACAGACATGCCTTCAGACCTGGGCAATTCCCCCACAAAATCCATGGACAGGTGGGTCCATGGCTCACTCGGGGTGGGCAAAGGCTGCAACCTTCCTACAGGTGCCAGCCGGGAGGGTTTACTCCTGGCACATACCGCACACTCCTTAACAAACTCCTTGCAATCTGTTGCCAATGAAGGCCACCAAGCACACCTGGCAATCAGATCCTGCGTTCTGGCCGCTCCAGGATGACCAGCATTCTCGTGGGTGTGAAAGAGTTGCAGAACTTGTAACCGGAATGGCAGTGGGATAAACAAGACCCCTTCGGATTTCCCCTCAGGAACATCCCGCTGAAAGGGACCCAAAATCTCTGTCCAATCCTCCCAAGTCTCCGTGGCGGCTAACACCAGTTTCTGCGGGATGATGGATTCAGGAGCGGGGAGCTGTGCTGTCTCAGGTTCAAAACACCTGGAGAGGGCATCTGCTTTGACGTTTTTGCTGCCTGGAGTGTACGTGATTATAAACCTGAATCTCTTAAAAAATAAGGACCACCGGGCCTGACGGGGACTCAGCCTCTTAGCCCCCTCGATGTATTCCAAGTTCTTGTGGTCAGTGTAAACAGTGATCGTGTGCTCTGCCCCCTCTAACCAGTGGCGCCACTCCTCAAATGCCAACTTAATAGCCAGAAGTTCCCGGTTGCCTATATCATAATTTTTTTCTGCAGGTGAAAACCTGCGGGAAAAATAAGCACATGGGTGTAATCTGCCCTGCAACCCAGACCGTTGAGACAGCACCGCCCCCACCCCAACTTCTGAGGCATCAACCTCCACAATGAAGGGAAAGGACGTGTCAACATGCCTCAAAATTGGTGCTGAGCAAAATAATTTTTTTAATAGCGCAAATGCCGCCACGGCTTCAGGAGACCAGTGGTTGGTATCCGCCCCTTTTTTCGTGAGACTGGTAAGGGGGGCAACTAACGTGGAGTATCCCTTAATGAACCTCCTGTAATAGTTCGCGAACCCTAAAAATCTCTGCAGGGCCTTCAACCCCACTGGCTGTGGCCACTCCAACACGGCTGTGACCTTGGCAGGATCCATTGAGAGGCCCAAGGTGGAAATTACGTATCCCAGAAACGTGACCGTGGTCACTTCAAATATACACTTTTCCACCTTAGCGTAGAGCCTATTCTGTCTTAATTTGTTTAGGACAAATTTCACGTGGACCCTGTGTTCGGAGAGGTTATTGGAGTAAATTAGTATATCATCGAGGTATACCAGTACGAATCTACCCAATACCTCCGGGAATACCTCATTGATTAGTTCCTGGAAGACGGCTGGCGCATTGCACAACCCGAAGGGCATCACTAAGTACTCGTAATGCCCGTCGGGTGTGTTAAAGGCCGTCTTCCATTCATCGCCCCTTCTAATGCGGATTAGGTTGTATGCCCCCCTCAGATCTAACTTAGAAAAGATCTTAGCAGTAGTGACCTGCGTGAATAAGTCGTCTATCAATGGTAACGGATAGCGATTCTTCACCGTGATTTTATTGAGACCTCGGTAATCGATACAAGGTCGAAGACCCCCGTCTTTCTTCTTAACGAAAAAGAAACCGGCCCCAGCAGGTGACCGAGAGGGCCGAATAAACCCCTTGGCCAACTTCTCGGGACCGGACAAGTTATACAGGTGACCCCTAGGGGGCATGCAACCAGCACGGAGATCAATGGGGCAATCTAACGGGCAATGAGGAGGTAATTGATCAGCAGACTTGGGACAAAAAACATCCGAAAAATCGGAATATACCTCGGGAACACCCTCCACGTAAACCTTGGTCTGACCCAATGTCACCTTCCCCAGACACTGCTGATGGCAATGATCGGACCATCTGGTTACCTGGCCTGTAGCCCAGTCGATTTGTGGAGAGTGGGCTTGTAACCAAGGCATGCCTAGGATAATGGTGGAGGTTGACATATGTAAAACGAAAAACTGTAGTTGTTCCCCATGCAGTACCCCTATCGTGACCTTCACCTGCGGAGTCTGTGACAGGGGACGATCCCGTTGCAGAGGGGAATCGTCTACTGCCGTGACCTGAATGGGGGGACTTACTGGAGTGAGAGGAATACCCAACTCCTGAGCAAATTCAAGGTTCATAAAATTGGCCGCTGAGCCGGAATCAATAAAAGCCTCAGTGGCTACGGACTTATTATCCCATGTAATAGTACAGGGGAGAAGTAACTTCTTCTCTTTTTGGGGTGAGAATGATGTGCCTAGGGTGTCACCCCCCACTACTCCTAGGCAGACCCGTTTCCCGACTTGTTAGGGCAGTTTCGCACCCTATGCCCTGCTTCTGCACAATACAGGCACAGTTGTTCTGTTATTCTCCGCCTACGTTCCACCTGGGTCACTTTAGATCGACCTATTTGCATTGGTTCGGGTGGAGGTAAGGCCGGAGAGGGTGACACAGGCGGAGATGCTGTTACTGCGGATGTAGCAGAAGGTGCCACATATGAAGTCACCCTGACCCGGTGACTGCCCCTAGTCTGCCTCTGATGGCGTAGTCGACGATCGACTCGGATGGCCGATGATATGGCCTCATCGACTGTCTTGGGCTCGGGTAAGGTTAACATCAAGTCAGAGACCTCCTCCGAGAACCCAGACAGAAAATAATCCATCAGAGCAAAATTGTCAAATCTAGTGGTAACAGACCACCTACGAAATTCTGCTGCGTAATCCTCGACTGACCCTCTGCCTTGCCGCAAAAGTTTGAGCTTCCGCTCAGAAGTTGCCGCAAGGTCAGGGTCGTCGTATATCACGGCCATAGCCTTAAAAAATTCCTCTACTGAGGTCAGAGCTGTATCTGTGGGAGACAGGTTGTATGCCCAGGATTGGGAATCCCCAGTTAACAGTGTTTTAATAAAAATGACCCGTTGGGTCTTAGTCCCCGAGGATCGGGGTCTCAACTCAAAGTATGACAACACTCTACTCCTGAAATTCCGGAAGTCAGACTTGTGGCCGGAAAATTTATCAGGTACAGGCATACGTATGTCATCACTAGGAGGGGATCGCACTAAATCAACTGACATCTGGAGGGTTCGCACAGAGCCCGATAGGGAATCAATCAAAGCTTTGTGCTGGCCCAGTGCTTGATGAATGCTATCCACCGAAGTGGCAAGCACAGTCAGAGGATCAGCGCGTTCCATCTGTTTTATGGTCTGGCGTTCTGTAACGATCGGTGGGCGCAGAGAGTATCTGATTACCAGTGATCTGCAGTATCACCAGAAATACAGATATATACCAGATTATAAGTGATCTTCAGTCTCACCGATAATCCGATATACAAACTAACCTCTGTTCGCCTGAGTAGAGTGTAGTGTAACAGTAACACTTAGAGGACTAGGCCTCAGTGCAGCAAGGAGTACTGCACCGATTCCTTCCGCAGACCTGAGCTCTCCAAGACGGGAGGAGTCAGACTGACAGTAGATAGGACAGACTGGAAGTAACCTTCAGGAGGAAGGATTACTAACAGAGCGAGGAACCGCCTCTAACAGTAAGGTCGGTTCTCGAGGTCGGACAAGCCAGGTTGTACACACACGGACAGATAAAGTACAAGATCAGGAGGCAAAGGCGGAGTCAAAGTACAGGCAGGGTTCAGCAACGGGGTATCAGATATATCGGGGTACAAAATCAGGAGGCAGAAGCAGAGTCAAGGAACGAGCCGGGGTTCGGCAACAGAGTATCAGAAATATCGAGGTACAAGATCAGAGTTCAGGAGGATAGTCAAGGCAGGCAAAAGTCATAACAGATAATCACAATCAAACTAGTACTTTAGCTATCAACAGAATCTAGCTAAGTGTAGGATTACAGCTCCAGCTGGTCCCGGCACACTTGCGGATCTGACTACGGATCTGGGTGCTCCCACATGTGTGATCGCACGCCAGACAAAGAGCAAGTGAACAACCAGCAGTATATATACTCTAGGACCTTTCCAGGACCTCCCTAATTGCTGGTCCAATGAGAGCAGTGGAATTTGTCAGCTGACCCAGCTGATCAGCCGACTCCCTTCTAACAGCTATTTAAACTTTGCCTCTGTGCTCGCGCGCGTGTAAGTCTGAATCTTGGTGGACTATCAGTCCCAGCCACACCAGTACTGTCTTGCAATGTATCTAGTGCGGGGACCGCCTCTGATGCGGATTCCGCCGTTACCAATGCGGATTCCGCCGCACAGCCTATGCGGCATGCGGCGTTTTTTCCGCGTTGTGACGCCATGCTGGACGCGGAAACAGCCGCCTTACCTCAAGAGACGGCGGCCTTTCCGCGTTTCCTTACAGGATAGACGCAAAACTGAAAAAAATGCACCTTTATTTGCAAATAAAATATTGGCGCCAAACATTGTGATAGGGACATAATTTAAACAGTGTAATAACTGGGACAAATGGGCATATAAGTTACATGGATTTTAATTATAGTAGCATGCATTATTTAAAAAATATAAAGGCCTAAAACTGAAAAATAATAAATGTTTTCCCACATTTTTTCCTATTTTCCCATTAAAACACATTTAGAATAAAATAATTCTTGGCATAGTGTCCCATCTAAAGAAAGCCCAATTGGTGGTGAAAAAAACAAGATATAGTTCATTTTATTGTGATAAGTAATGATAAAGTTATAGGCGAATAAATGTAAGGAGCGCTGAAAGGAGAAAATTGCTCGGATGCTGAATGGGTAAAACCCCTCAGTTGTGAAGTGGTTAACAGTATGCAATAATCCCCAAACCTAAGAAAACTGAACTGAAGCTGATGGAAAAAAAAAAAAGAAAACCTTTACGCAATTCTTCCGCTCGCGACTCTGCAGGGAGGGAGGAGGGAAAAATTTGAGTAATGTGGCTCGTGGTCCGAAGCATGCGGCCTGGGCCACGCAAAGTTTGCCCAGCCCTGACCTAGCTCTTGCATCTGTCTGGAGAACTCTGAAACAGCTTATTTAATTAAGCTCTGCCATAAACATCTTCTGAATATTGAGAAACATGTCCTTGTTAGAGAGGGGGCTGTGAAGAATGCATGGATCCAGCAGCAGGGGAGAGGGAGACTGCCTTAGCTAGCGGTGCAGGTGGTGAGAAAAAGCTACTTAGCCCCGGGCTACTTGCAGCTCAGTCCACCATCTTGGAGTTCTCTTTCCTGAGTCTGCGCACTTGACAGGGTGCCAAGGATTACAATGATGAGGGAATTTGCTTTGTGGTGGATTTTCTTCTCTTACCGCACCTGGACATCACCGAGGGATACCCCCTCGTAGCATGAGGGCATCAGGCTTGAACCACCACTCTAATGTGCCTGTGAAAGCTGGTGCGGCCGGGAGCTCAGGCTATTCACAACCATTAATGCCAGAGTCTGTGCATCCGCCTCTTTAATATACTTTATTGATTAGAATTTTTTTATACAGATAATACATATTACAGAGAGAAAATTATAAACATTGCATATATATATATATATATATATGTATATATATATATATATATATATATATATATATATATATATATATAGCTTTATTTGCATAGCTATATTTAACACCTTAATTACAGCACTGCAAGGAAAATAACAATAACAATAGAAATTTTGAGTTCACGTGATGAGGTCTAATGGTATCAGAAGATAACCTATACACATGACTCAAACAGGTGTTGCATGCCTTTGCAATCACATGTGTTTGTTATCATGCAACATCATAAGTTATTGAAGTCATTTTACGCTCTGAATGTGTCCCAAAAGGACCAGGTCTTACAGAGAGCCTCCAATCTATTTAATGCAGCGTCGGCTAAGTATTCCATCATTTTTATATAATAAAGTTCTTTCACTAGTTCTGATGAGCTGGTAGATACATTACTAGAATTTGTTATCTCACAAACTTACTTCACCAAAGTTGCTGTTATCGTCTTCAATGACAAAAAGTACAGGTTGTGTCACTACTCTTTCACTGCAAAAAAAAAAGACTTGTGTTTGGTTTAGAAATGTTTACTTTATTTCATTTAAGTGTAGGTGCGTCAGTTGCCATTGGTTAAAGGTGCCACCTGTAACTGCCCTGCTCAGAGTGGGTCCAGGAATGGGGCTCACATGATAAGTCACACAAGGCAGAGTGCCAAATTTCCTAACCCCCCCCCCCCCCTTGCCCCCCCCCCCCCCCCCCCAAATAAGGAGAGGTGTGGTGCATCTAACCATGTATGACTTTGTAGCATTACTATTAAATCATCTATAATGGTACTCTGATCTCAATCTTTAAGGCACTTTTGCTATTGAAACCCTTAGGGCTTATTCACAGTGGGACGTTGCTGCATTTCCGTTGCATACAGTAAAGTATACAGGCAATAAAAAGTATGCTTTCCTTTACCTGGTAGTGTGTGCATTTAGAGTTAAGCCACTGCAAGCAGTGCACTTCCATAACGCTACACATTACAATGCGATGCTAACATTGCACTGTGAACGTCCCATAGGATTAGCATTGCAGGGCGGTAAGCTGCATTATAAGAGTTTATAACGTAGCTCCGCAACGTCCCACTGTGAATGAGGCCTGAATTTAAAAAAAAACTGTTACATAGTACAAATACTGTTTTAAGGGTGGAAAAATAGAACTTTCTTTACAGTTATGAGCATTTATTATTGCCCCAAATTGTAGTTCACTATATATAGCAAGAAGCTCTCTTTTTTAGTTATTTTCATGTGAATCCCTGAGGCAGAGGGAGTGGAGCTGAGGGTGAAAAAAGCATGCTTTCCAGGTCAGTGTCTCAAAGTGGTGTGTGATGCTCTGCTGTACGTATCCACGCGAGGGAACCTCCACCACTACTTTGGGTAAGCTCTACCTCCACACATGTAAGCTCCACATCCTGTCCTAGGATAACCACCCCCAGCCTGAAGTAACTCTGCCTCCAGCCAAGACACTTACAAATATATTGTTTCTATTTACAAGTGCCCACTGACACCAATGAATTGAGGGACACTCTGCTTTGTTTTGGGGGCATAAACTAAAAGGGTACCTTTATTGAACTTAAAGGACTTCCGAGGCGAGGGTTCTAAACAGATTATACTCACCTGGGGCTTCTTCTAGTCCCTAGCAGCAGTTTCAGTCCTACGCGTTGTCCCGTTTAGTGCTGGTAAAGATTCCGACCCCACCGGTGGGCCGGCTCTTCTGCGTCAGGGGGGGCATTCGTACCCACACGTCATCTGGAGCGTACTGCACCTGCACACAACTACTGCGCAGTAGGCGCTAGATGACGTAGATGTGGGGGCACAAATGCACCCGCTCAGGTGCAGAAGAGTAGATCCCCCCACGGGGTTGTGATCTTTACTGGCGGCCATTGGGACAACGCAGAGGACCAGGGCTGCGGCAAGGGACTGGGACTGCTGCTAGGGGCTGGAAGAAGCCCCAGGTGAGTAAAATCTGTTTAGTCCCACTAGTCTCAGAAGTCCTTTAAACCAGGGGTCCGCGGCCCACTGCCGGGCCGCAGACTGTGCTGAGCTGGGCTGTGCCGTCTTACTTCAAAGAGTTTGAGACGTCACGCTATGCCACTGCAGTAACCAGAATGCTGAAGAGAATCAGAGCTGTCTGCAGCCTTTCTTACTGCTGCCACCTGGTGTCAGTGATTTGTAAAGCAGCATATTTTCTGTCTGTATGGATACCGGGTGGCAGCAGTGAGAATGACTGAGATGCTCTGGTTTCCACGGAGGCGAGGTAAGCAGCTGAGGCAAAAAGTTAATGTAGTTAGAATAGAAGGCTTAAAGTGTAGGGAAGGGTAGAAGTGAGTGAGGGGAGGAGGTAAGGGTAAAGGTGAACGTGAGAAGGAGGAAAGTATAAAAGTGAGTTTGGGGAGGCAGATGAGGGCAGGAAAGGCTGGAGGTGACTGCACCAGTAGATAGGGAAGCCCAGTCAGTACCCATCACCTTCTCCTCCAACAAATCAAATGTATCTTGTGCAATGCTTCATATTCCACCAGTGAGCACTGCCTCAGTCAGCAAAAAAGTGCTGAGGGTGATTAGGTTGGTGGCTAGGGGCTGGGGCTTCCAGGACTTCCTTATGTGCTGACACTGTCCATAGAACAGCCCCCCCCCCAACCACACGCACACACCGGTCCTTGGAAAAACTGCCTGATGTGGAGGCGGTCCTTGGGTCAAAAAAGGTTGGGGACCACTGCTTTAAATGATACCTGAGGCGAGTTAATTTGCAGAAATAGGAGGAGCGGGCATGTACGGACAGCAGTGCTCATGCCTGCCAGTTCCCCTGTTCACCTCCACCCCGCCCCAATTAGTTTGCAAAAGCCCTCTATACCTTTCACCTGGTCGGTGAGGTCACGCACTACTGCGCAAGCACTGAGCTGGCAATGCACATTCTTGATCCTGCTCCCATGGCAGGGAGTGCTCTGCGCATACACACTACGATCAAGGACGTGCACCACCCGGCCGATGCTTGCCCAGAACTGTGTGACCTCACCGACCAGGCGACAGGCACGGGGGGGGGGCTTTTGAAAGGTAACAGAGGGGAACATGGGGAGCGATGTGAATGAGGAATGCTGCCCATACATGCCTGCCCTTCCCGTTTCTGCAAATTAACTCACCTCGGGTGTACTTTAAAGGAAAACTGTAAGGCAGGGAACACACTTACTGGGTTTGTACGCGTTTTGCTGCAGACGGTAAAATGCACACGGCTGCACAGGCTTTTGATGTCAATAGCCCCACTCAGAAAATGCATGTCATTTCCATTTTAAATAGTACAGATTGTAGCTTTTTCCTGCAAGATGCATGTTCAAAATTTAAGTGAAGTGAAAGACGACGAAAAGAACAGAACAAAACGTTCATAGAAACTGCAAACATGAATGCACTGCGGTGGAGCCTGAGAATTGCAGGGAAAACCGCATCTGCAAGCATGTTCCCTCCCTAACATTAAAAAATAAAAAAGGTAGATACTCGCCTTAGAGGAAAAAAGACTCTGGATTCCTTAGAATAATAAATTTCAACATTTTATGTTGTCTTGGTGCTTGTTTCGGTCAGATTTAGGGTTAAAATGTTGTAGACATTGTCACATTCCGTTTTTGATCACACTTTACATAGCATCACAACATTTTTAGGAAATAGGGTTGTACATAATAAAATCACAGCCTGAGATTGTGTTAGCAGTAGTAATAATAACAATGAGCAGTATAGACTTGCCTCAGGCAGGATTTTTGCGATCCCTTGAGTCACGCATAAGAGGCAACTGAAAAGCTGCCATTAATGATTTGATAACACCAACTGTGATAATTTATAAACAGTATCTTAAATAGAACACAACATTAATGCAAAAGATTTCTCATGGATGCTTAAATCTATTAAATCATGAGATAAGGTGACGTCAATAAAAGCATTAAGATATTAGAAAAAGCAGGCATCTAAAAGTGGTCTGAAAGCCAGCATTTTTGCTTTGCTCTAAAAGTTTCCACACAGCTTGAAAGCTACTATCCCAGAATTTTTTTTAGCAGAAAATCACTGAAATGGTTAAACAAAAGCACTTTGTCCTGCTATTCAGCTTCAATCCGCATCCAAACTGTAGATAACAGTATATTTGTTTACATTCCAATGTTGTTACAATGTGTGTAAACACAGTCTAACAAGTGAAAATGAATTATCTGTGCTTCAGACACACACACACACACTAGTAGATGTTAAAATATAATAAAAGCAGATTGAATACAATGCAATGCCAGCTTTCTGGGTATGATAAACTACACTTTGGAAACTTGTAATTTGTAAACAGACAATATTACTTATGCACAAAAGCAAATATGATAACTGTATGCGTAATAAAAAGTAGGAAAACACATTTTTATTGAATGTTATGTCGGAGTTTCAGACCCCTTTAAGCGTACTAAGGAAGACTAATGTATCCATCCCACAGACACAGGGGAGTCAGATACAGGAAGATATGGCACACATTGAAGTGAGAACATGAAAACAGAGAACACACATTGAACACGCATTGGCAGTGGCTTTTGATTGGCAACATCATTTGTGCTCACACTTGAGCCATTGCAGAATCAGGGCTCTTGGCGCATATGCAATTCACTTTTTCTCCTACATTTTTTCCTAGATATTTTTTAATCTTCTCTTTAAAATAACGTTTCAGCATTTCACAATTGAAAAGGGACCAAAAGTAGTAAAGAAAATACTTTCAAGATTATTTTGTGTATTGTCTTGCTTGCTGGGGGTTTAAAAGACATTTTATTGGCCAGGTGGGAAAGTATCAACTTGGAGAAAACTAAGGAGAAAAAGTGATTTGCATATGGACCATTGTGTACTTTTGATAGGGTTTTTTATCTCCAAAGGTGCGGAGCTTTGATGGGAGCAAAATTTTCTCCTTCACTGGCCAACCTGTACATGGGGTGGTGGGAGAAGCATCGCATCATTGTAGAGGGGAACCCCTTTCCTCATTTTGTTTTTTGGTACGGCAGGTACATTGATGATCTGCTGCTGATATGGGGAGGTCCGTGCAACACTCTGGAAGATTTTTTGAGCTGCTGCAATGATAATGCTCTTAATCTTTCCTTTACTGTTTGTCACAATCCCCTGGAAATTAACTATTTAGATCTCTATGGGGTTCGTGTAAAACAGGCAGGATTGGAACCAAAACCTCTAGGAAGGCTTGTTCAGGCAATTCCCTCCTCTTGGCCACAAGTTGCCATCCCTCACATACCCTAAGGGCGATTCCATATGGTGAGATGGCTTGGGTGGTTCGTAATTGTTCTGATGCTGTTGATAAAGAATTCGATTTGGTAGATAGACGACTTCCGGAAAGGGGATACCGTGGAGACCAGATTCGGACTGCTCGTAGACGGATTTCTGCTAAGAGTCGAGATGATCTTTTGAAACGGCGGTCTACATGCAGAAACAGACGCCATCAAGAAGTGACTTTTGTCACCACTTATAGTTTAGAATATCATAAAATTATTGCTGTTATTAAGAAATATTTGCCTGTTCTGCATGCCAACCGCAAATTAGGCACCATTTTAGATGGAGGCGTTAGATTTTCGTCTCGTCGTGCGCAGACTCTGGCATCCACCTTGTCCCCAGTCTATAATAGATCCGTTTGCATTCATACTCCCACATGGCTGACAGTCAAGGGTTCCTTTAAATGCGGCTATGCCTCATATAGGTATTGTCATGTTCATAATCAGGCCCAAGAAGTGGTATCAGCCTCACAAAAATAGTTGTCCCTGTTAAACAATTCATTAACTGACACCTGCAATGTGGTTTTCAGTGGGGTGCGCAAGTTTGGGTAACCTTGTTAATCATCATGATTTTCCTGTATAAATCGTTGGTTCTTAAGATAAAAAATGTCAGTTAAATATATCATATAGGAGACACACACAGTGATATTTGAGAAGTGAAATGAAGTTTATTGGATTTACAGAAAGTGCGCAATAATTGTTTAAACAAAATTAGGCAGGTGCATAAATGTGGGCACTGTTGTCATTTTGTTGATTCAAAAATCTTTAAAACTAATTATTGGAACTCAAATTGGCTTGGTAAGCTCAGTGACCCCTGACCTACATGTCCAAAGTCGTAAAGATTCCCATCCAGGACTCAACCCACAAAAGATGTTATATCAGCCACTTGTATTTATTCCATTCTTGCAGATATATGTACAGCATAACAAACAGCACAGTGCTTTACGACTTTGGACTTTGAGATTGAGAGGTGTGATGGACCACTCATCCCAGTAGGACTCCCCGAGATCTGTATATAAAACCCTGAGGCTGGTGAACTACTTTCCACTGTTCCCTGACCTACATGCACAGGTGAATCAAATTATGAGAAAGAGTATTTAAGGGGTCAATTGTAAGTTTCCATCCTCTTTAGCAACATGGGGGTCTCAAAAACAACTCTCAAATTACCTGAAGACAAAGGCTGTTCACCATCATTGTGTAGGGGAAGGATACAGAAAACTGTCTTAGAGACTGTTATGGAACATATTGAGGAAATGGAAGACCACAGGCTCAGTTCAAGTTAAGGCTCAAAGTGGCAGACCAAGAAAAATCTCGGATAGACAGAAGCGACAAATGGTGAGAACCGTCAAGAGTCAACCCACAGACCAGCACCAAAGACCTACAACTTCATCTTGCTGCCGATAAAGTCACTGTGCATCGTTCAACTATTCGGCGCACTTTACACAAGGAGATGCTGTATGTGACAGTGATGCAGAGGAAGTCTTATCTCTGCCCACAGCACAAACAGAGCCGCTTGAGGTATGCTAAAGCACATTTGGACAAGCCAGCTTAATTTTGGAATAAAGTGCTGTGGACTGATGAAACTAAAATTTCGTTATTTGGGCATAACGGTATGTTATGCATGGAGGAAAAAGAACACAGCATTCTAAGAAAAACACCTGCTACCTACAGTAAAATATGGTGGTGGTTCCATCATGCTGTTGAGCTGTGTAGCCAGTGCAGGGACTGGGAATCTTGACAAAGTTGAGGGACACATGGATTCCACTCAAAATCAGCAGATTCTGGAGGCAAATGTCCAGGAATCAGTGACAAAGCTGAAGCTGCGCCAGGGCTGGATCTTTCAACAAGACAACGATCACTAAACACTGTTCAAAATCCACTAAGGCATTCATGCAGAGGAACAAGTACAACGTTCTGGAATGGCCATCTCAGTCCCCAAGCCTGAATATACTGTAACTGAAAATCTGTGGTGTGAGTTAAAGAGAGCTGTTCATGCTCGGAAGCCACCAAACCTGAATGAACTAGAGATGCTTTGTAAAGAGGAATGGTCCAAAATACCTTCAACCAGAATCCAGACTCTCATTGGAACCTACAGGAAGTGTTTAGAGGCTGTAATTTCTGCAAAAGGGGGATCTACTGAATATTAAGTTCGTTTATTTTTTGTGGTGCCCAAATGTATGCACACACCTAATGTTTAAACAATGATTGCACTTTCTGTAAATCCAATAAACTTAATTTCACTTCTCAATTATCACTGTGGGTGTCTCCTATATAATATATATTAACCTGACATTTTTGTATCGTTACAATCAAAGATTTATACAGGAAATCATGACGATTAACAAGGTTGCCCAAACTTTTGCATCCCACTGTATATGGTGACATGTACTGACTGCAATATACACTATATTGGATGTACTACACGTCCCTTACGCCAACACATAGTGGAACATTTTAATGGCCCTGGTAGGTGCATAAAAAAATTATACTTCAATTGCGGGTCTATTTAGCGTGTCCAAACACTTTCATACAACACACAGAGGAGACATGTCATCTTTTAGGTTCCAGGGTGTAGAGCGGCTGACACGACATCCCAGGGGGGTGATCTCCACAGATTACTTAAACGAGAGGCCTTCTGGATTTGGCAACTGGGTACATGTACCCCAAATGAATTCAACACCCGTTGTGATCTGAATTTGGTGTATGATACAAAATAATTTAATATAGTGTATCCTATTTGCCATCCTGTTTATCTATTTTTTGTATAGTGAGATCTTTAGAGGATTTAGGGTGTTTCAGTGTGCATATTGTTACATTTTGTGATGAGTTTTACAATTTTGTAATGATTGTATATGCTCCCTACCATGTTTTATTCTTGCATTATCTATGACATGTGTCATTTTATTGATGTTCATATCACGTTTGCTATCCCTTTCAAACAGGTAATACCCATTTGGGTGGGACGTTTCATCTACATAATCCCTGTTTTAACACCTCTTAATTAGCTATGACTAAGGAGCCATGAGTTTGCACCGATACGTGTGAGCGGTTTTATGCTGTTGTCTACTTTGCTTCATAAAAATCGGACTTTTAATCCAAGGCCAATGCAGCGGGATTCTTCTCTTCTATGAGTAATAATAATAAATAGCAGTATAGACTTGCCTCAGGCAGGATTTTTGCAAGCCCATGAGTCACGCATAAAAGGGAACTGAAAAGCTGCCATTAATGATTTGATAACACCAAAGGTGAAATTTATAAGCAGTGTGTTAAATAGAACACAAAATGAATGCAAAAGATTTCTCATGGATGCTTACATCTACTGAATCATGAGATTGGTAATGCCAATAAAACCATTAAGATAAGAAAAAGCAGGCATCTTAGGGCAAACTAAGGACGAGTAATGTATCCATCCCACAGACACAGGTGAGCCAGACACAGGAAAATATGGCACACATTGAGGTGAGAACACGAAAACAGAGAACACACATTGAACACGCATA
This sequence comes from Hyperolius riggenbachi, assembly GCF_040937935.1. Classification (NCBI taxonomy): domain Eukaryota; kingdom Metazoa; phylum Chordata; class Amphibia; order Anura; family Hyperoliidae; genus Hyperolius; species Hyperolius riggenbachi. Next base: position 215,586,932 of record NC_090653.1, read on the forward strand.
CGCATTGGCAGTGGCTTTTGATTGGAAACATCATCTGTGCTTACACTTGAGCCATTGCTGAATCAGGGCTCTTGGCCCATATGCAATTCACTTTTTCTCTGCCGTGTTTTCCTAGAAGATATTTTTTAATATTTTCTTTAAAATAACTTTTCAGCATTTCACAATTGAAAAAGGACCAAAAGTAGTAAAGACAATACTATCAAGATTATATTGTGTATTTTCTTGCTTGCCGGGGGTTTAAAAGACATTTTATTGGCCAGGTGAGAAAATATCAACTTGTAGAAAACTAAGGAAAAAACTTGATTTGCATATGGGCCATTGTATCACTACAGTTTTTACACCTCCTCTGGACTGTACGTTTTCCTGTTACAGCATAACTAATGCCAAGTCCAGAAGGAAGGCCAGTTCTACTGCCCTGACTGTGCTGTCCCTTGTTAGGTAAACTATGTACTACTGTACAGTATTATTGCATCTTGATTTCGGAAACAGAGGCGCCGGTGCAGTATAAAATATATTACAAACAGTTTAAAAAGGGGGGGTAGTGGTGAACTTACGTCCCCACAGAAGACTCATCAATTTGAATAAATTTAAGAACAATCATTTATTTCTTACTGTAAAAAAAAGCTACAACACATTTCGTGGGTCAAACGCCCACTACAACCAAAATATTTTGTTTATCCACCCTGGTGGAAGGGTTTTACCCTAATTTCAACAACTATGGAGAGCGACTTATTAGCCTGAGTGGGGACAGGATATTTTCCCCATCTACCTATACAGTAGTTACCTTGGAGGTAATTCACCCTTTTGAGTAGTTTCTCATATTATACACAATTCATCCTGTGCTAAAACATATTATAGTGTGGGCTTGGAGGAGCTGCCAATAAGTATTCAACCCCAAGTACTTCATATTATCTGCTCTTTCCCTAATGACCAGCAAATGGAAATCGGCGGATTCAATTACTATTGCCCATCTGCTTTCCTTAGTTAATGGAAACCTCTCTATGGAATATAGAACCAGACGTAGGTCTGTAGGGGATCACACTGCCTTTTCCCTCCCCATAACCTGGATGAATCTCACTAGTTAACATTCCTCCCAATTCTGGTTTCCTGGTATACTACAATTACTGGTTTATACTATATAGATTGTAGTTAACCCCATAGGGATGTTAGTGAAATACTGTATATCTGTCTTGGTATTGTTAACTCACTCCTAGACCAGTACATGTCGAATAGATGTATCGAGGGCCTATAACTGCCCACTGCTACGATACATTCCACCTTTGACTTTACAGTTGGTTGTTACCTAGTATAGGTTTAGCTGAAACAGCTAATTAAAGATTGCTTATGTAGGAGTGTTAACTCTATTAAATATGTTATAGCATGATTGGGTAACTATGTCTATCATCTTTTTATCAAAACATCTCTTCTATGTTAAAGTTGCTCTTCATTGTTAAACTGCTTATTTTCATTAATAAACAAGTTATGATCGAAAAAAAAACATTATATTGGCCTCTCGATTGTCTCCCCCTTTTTCTTGTTATTGCATCTTGATTCTGGCAGGTGTCAGTATTTTTTACTTATTTATGCATCCTATTTTGAGCATATTTTTTCTGTTTGCTATTATTACATTTTTTCTATTTTTACATAATTTTGTGTTTGAATCTTTATTATACAAACAATGTCTTCTAGATCCTTGTTTTAACACATTTTGGAAAGTTACAAGACTACAATAAGAAAAAAATGTACAATAATATACTTTTTTTAAACAGAAATCAAAATAAAAAAATGGGCAAGACGTTAAATAGCTGCATTGTACAATCAGAGAACGGTCATTACTGGCATAGATGTTGAATATATGCTACTTTAGTACAAGTCCAACTAAGCAGTTTTTTTATATTGTGTCCATTGCCCACCCCAATAAAATGTATTTCCATTTTATTCCATTGTTGTGACATTTCCACTCAGACTAACTGTAACATATTGAGGCTTTTAGCATTTTATAGAGTTGCACTCCATACATTATACCTCTGACAGGTGTATACAAAATATTGTATGAAAATATTTTAAAATACTGTGTTTGTATGCATTTAGGTCATTGTTCTTAGTAATTTTCCAGTCACCTATTTTTTTTTTTTTTTTAAAGATTTTTTATTTAAACGTTTTATAACAAAAAATAGAAAAAAGACATCACAATGTATTACAGAGGGATAATAATTATCAGCTATAGTTGACCAGCAGTGTCAACCGAAATAATGCACATCACATTATGAAGTACAAGGTTATGCACAACAGTTATCAGGTAATAGAACGTATACTAAAAAATATGGACACCAAATAAGAAATCTTTGCAAACACGTGGTTATTTCCACGTATATAGCTATCAGACCTTTCTTTATATCTCCAATAAGGAGAATGGGAGCGTTGGCGGTAGGGCTAGGGGCCCGTAGGGAACATACACCCAAGCCCCACCAGTCACTGAGCAGAAAATTTCAAGGTCTGGATACATGTGGTGAGATTGCTTATTTCCTGAAGAAGCTTATAAGTGTAGAAAAAGTTCTACAGGGCTAACGAGAGAGAAATGAAAAGGGAGGCGAAGACACGTGAACGAGAAAGGAAAGAGAAGAGAGAAAGAGAGAAGAGGAAGAAAGGAAGGGGGACCCGGTTCAGCCATAAAGCTCAAAAAGAGGGGGGGGGGGGGGGGAGGCGCAGCCGGCGCCAATCCACAAGGGCCTCAGGAGGAGTCCCCTGTGTGTGAAGTGGTGAACGTCAGGAGGAAGGAAACATCCATAGACTTAAATTAGGAGGTCCATCTCTTAAATTCCTCAGACTCTTCAAATTCAAACCATGGTCTCCAGGTGTGCAAATAAGAGTCTCGTCTATTATGTATAGAGAGGGTAAGATCCTCCATCAGGCTCATGGCCTTTATTTCCTGCAACCACTCAGTGATTGTAGGAGCTTGGTTAGACTTCCAGTTAATTATTATTCTAGCTGCATTGATCAGATGTCTGGATAAGGACTTTTTGAACTTCCGTATGCTCCTTGGGGTGTTATGTAGCAGGTAATAGGTCGCGTCATCAGTAGAGTCAACGCCCGTCACCTGCGACATTATAGCTTTAACTGTGTTCCAATAAGCGCTAAGACCCGGGCAGCTCCAAAATATGTGTAAAAAAGTACCTCTGTGTAAGGCACAACGCCAACAGAGAGGACTGGTGTTTGGGAACATCCTATGGAGCCTAACCGGGGTATAATACCACTGGGTGAGCATTTTGTATCCTGATTCCTGGATGCGGGCTGATGTTGATGACTTCTGGGAGAAAAGTAAAATCTTCTGCCATTGGTCGTCAGTGAAGGGTGAGCCCATGTCTCCTTCCCATTTAGCACGCAGGGTGAGAGAGGGGCTATAGTCTGATATGAGTAAAGAGTATATCTGCGATATTCCCTTAGTTACACATCCCTCTGCCATGCAGAGTTTCTCAAAAGGGGTCATTTCTCGTGAGAAGGAGAGCCTGGTGCCTTTAGCCAGGAGAAAATGACGAAACTGGCGTAGGGACCATTGATCTAATAGTGGCAGGTTCAATTTAGATTGTATATTGGCCAGTTCCACCCATCTGCCTCCGTCTAATAAATGTAGGGCACGGAGGACACAAGGTCCTCTCCAATTTATATATGCTCTTGGGTGCATGCCTGGAGGGAAGTCCGGGTTATTGAGAATAGGGATCAGCGGAGAAGGGTCAGGAGCTAGGGAAGAAACTTTATTTAGTTTGCGATATACTTTGATAGTGTTATTAACTATTGGGTATCCACAGCTAGAGATTGCCAGCGGCCCTAGAGACCAGGGAAGATGGGCTAAAGAGGAGTGGATGATATCTTGTTCCATCTCTACCCATCTCTTAAGAGAGGCGTGCCTGTGCCAGTCCACCACCCGAATCAATACAGCTGCAGAGTAATATAATTGGAGACATGGCACTGCCAGCCCGCCGCGTTCTTTTGGTAATATAGTCAGGGCGTATTTTAGACGGGGAGGCTTATTCTTCCATATGAATCTTCTAAAGCATAGTCGAAGTTCCTTAAAATATGAGTTAGGTACAGGTACTGGCAGGGCTTGAAAAATATAAAGAAAACGGGGGAGCACATTCATTTTAATAATGTTAGTTCGTCCTATCCAGGAAAATTTTGCCACATCCCACCTCTGCAGATCTGCCTTGATTGTGGTCAGCAGGGGTACATAATTGAGTTTAAAGACCTCTGAGATGTTATCAGGTATTTTGGTTCCGAGGTATGTTAATGCCTTAGCTGCCCATTTAAATGGGAAGTTGGTTTTCAATGTATTTCGCAGGGAAGGGTCTAGTCCTACATCAAGCGCCTCCGACTTATCGTAGTTTATTTTAAAGTTAGCAATATGCCCATAAGTGGAGAACTCCTGAATGAGGTTGGGGACGGAGATATGCGGGCCAGTCAAATAGAATAGCAAATCATCCGCATATGCTGCGATTTTGTGGGTAGCGGATGGGAATTGGATGCCCTTGATATTTGGGTTGGCCCTAATTTTGCATAGCAGAGGTTCTAAAGTTAATGCAAAAATAAAGGGGGATAGCGGGCATCCCTGTCTGGTGCCGTTCGATATTTCAAAAGCCTCAGACAATTCACCATTAATCCGGATGCGGGCCGAAGGTGTTTTATAAAGCGCCATGATGAACATTAGCATGTTTTGGGGGAGACCAATGTGGTGTAGCGTGTTCCTCAGTAAGTCCCAGTGGACACGGTCGAAGGCCTTCTCCGCGTCGGTAGAAAGTAGCATAAGGGGTAAGGCCTCCGATCGTGCCCAGTGAATAGCCGCCATGGTCCGCATTGTATTGTCCCTTGCTTCTCTAGTTGGGATGAAGCCAACCTGGTCAGAATGGACCAGGCCAGCCATTAAGGGGGACATTCTGTTGGCCAGAATCTTGGCAAAGAATTTAAGGTCTAAGTTAAGTAAAGAAATGGGGCGATAGTTTGAACAAACCGTTGCATCTTTGCCCGGCTTGTGTATTACTGTGATGTGAGACATAAGCATGTCCCTCGGAAAGGCAGTATGATTCACTGGGTCTGATATGGAGTTGAATGCTTTCAACAGGGTGGGATGTAGCAGATTCAGATATTTCTTATAATATTCTAATAAAAAGCCGTCAGGGCCAGGTGCCTTGCCAGTGGGGGTTTGGGATATAGCCAGCCTAAGTTCCTCATATGTAATCTCCTCCTCCAGGGCCTTTGCATCAACCTCTCTTAGTGTTGGCATGCCAGAGTCTCTAAGATAGTCCTTGATCTTGGTGGACATTCGAGAGCGAGCAGAATCAGAGGTATCACTGGGGAGATTATATAGAGAACTATAAAATTCTCGAAATATGCGTGCAATTGACTGAGTTCTGTAATGTTTACTTGAGCACCCGTCATTAATACTAGGTATATAATTGGACGTTTGCTGAGTGCGGAGGGCACGAGCTAATAATCTGCTGCACTTGTTTCCATATTCAAAATAATGTCTTTTGCAGCGGGTGGCAGCATATCTCGCCTTAAAGAATAATAGTGATTTTAATTTTTCGCGTTCTGTAGTGAGGGCAGTCAGATCAGAGGGAGATAATGATCCCTTGTGGAGCGTCTCCAGTCTATGAACTTCCTGGAATGAGCTCTCTATGGCATGGTTTCTCTCCCTCTTTAATCTGCTGCCCTCTTGGATCAGGACGCCCCGTATCACACATTTGTGTGCAGCCCATAGGGACATAGGGGATATTCCATCGACATCATTGGTTGCAAAATAAGACTCGATGGCCCTCTCCACCTTAGCTGCCACTGCTTCATCTTTTAATAAAGAGACATTTAGGCGCCAGGCAGAAGGTTTTTTCCTATTTCCGAGCACATCCAGTGTGACCACCACAGGAGCGTGATCGGAAAGAGCTCCCACAGTGATTCGAATGTCAGAGACCATCGAGAGCAAATTCTGGGAAACCAAAATATAATCGATCCTGGAATATTTTCCATGTGGGTTGGAAAAGAAGGTGTAATCCCTCACCGTGGGGTGAGAGATGCGCCACGCGTCCACAAGTTGACGTGAGCGCAGTGCATGTTTACATTTGTTAGAGATCCTATATGGTAGTGCAGATCTTCCCGAGGATATATCTAATGACGGGTCTAATGCCACGTTCATATCCCCCCCTAGTATCAAGCTCCCCTCAGCAAAGGAATCTAGCTCACTCAGGAACTGTTCCAGGAAGATATGTTGTTTACTGTTGGGGGCGTAAAACGAGCCAAAAGTCATCATCTGGTTATTTAGCATGCCCTTCACCAGTAGATATCTGCCATCTGGATCACTCAGATGTTGTATCTGAGTCATGCAGATCGAGCTAGAGAACAGAATTGCCACTCCTTTTGTCTTGGTAGAAGGAGAATTGCTAAAATACGCTTGTGGGTAGTGTCGATTGCTAAGTTTTGGGTGGTTGTCGCCCCTCAAGTGGGTTTCCTGTAAAAAGGCAACCTGGATGCCGGATCTATGGAGATCATTTAACAAGGCAGAGCGTTTCTCAGGGATGTTCAATCCCCTGACGTTCAGCGTCTGCGCCTTAAGTGACGCCATTATTTTTTAGAAATGAAGGGGCCAGCGCAGGCCCCGCCACCCCCGCTATAATGGAGAACCAGGTTAAAAAAGGGAAAGAAAAGAGAAATAGAAAGACAGACGTAACATAAGGGAGTCTAGACTCCACATCAAGTGGGCTCCGGGGATAAAATCCCAGGGTCCACATTATCCAAATTAGGCCAGTCCTCTCATTCCAGCCGGAAGAGAGGATATAACGTGTTCTGGCCATGGATGGGGGAGACAAGGAACGAACCATCGTGACAGGGAGCCCAAGAGCCCCCGGTCACCACACACGTCAGCTATATTCAATAATCCCCTTTAGGAAGTAAGATCATTAAGCAAACTTGAGCACTCATATATATATATATACAGGTCATGGGAACACATAAACAAAGAACGGTGCAATATCCTCTAGATAAGCTGTAGAGTATATAAAGCAGAAGCAACTCTTATTACTGCAACCTCCCTCACCCCCACCCCACCCCCCACCAACATCCAGAATCACCCGTCAACTATGTTATCTAACTTAGGTACCTATCGGTCCCCAAAAAAAGGGGGGGTACTCCCCCGCCCCGTTACAGTGTATCTAAGCCATGTATGACTTATGGTCACTATCCAGCATTCCAGCGAAGGGCTTAATCCTGGCTATATATTGCTGGATCGTGGCCCCGTCAGCACCAGGGATTACGCTAAGTTTAAGAGTTCAGCGAATAGGCCTCTTCCACCCATATGAGATCGCATCTCGTCCTCCATAAACACCCCTTATATATGTCTGCAAGTACCATTATCTATAAACTGGGTCAAGTGTTCATGTGATGATGCATGTATCAAACAATTATCAGACATCAGATATACTAGAAAACGATATTGCGAACGTATAGGGAGTTCATGTAAGTAGCTTGACAGCACTTGCCCGACATCAGGCTCGGCCCATAGTAGTGAAGTGAAAAGCAGACCGCAAGCAGAGTCACACTGTTTACCTCTTCCTTAGGCACAAGTGTTGAACAACCAGCTTCATTGTGCATCAAATGATGTACCGAAGGGGGGGGGGGGGGGTCTCATGTCTAAAAAAAAAAAGTTAATGGCGGGGTGACATGGTATACGTGGAGGTATGCAGGTGGTTCACCTTACGTGATACTCACGAGCCAGTCTCAGAGGGGGTAGAGGTACGCGAACGTCGCGTTCTTTGCGGTAGGGCAAATTCAATCGAGTCCGGGTTCCAATTCGGTAGAGCCACTGTGGCGAGGCCCAAGGTCTTGAAAAATTCCGGCAGTTCCCTCGGATGTCTGAGGGTAGAGGACTTATCTCCCATGCGTACCTGCAGCTGAAATGGGAAGCCCCATCTGTATTCCGCATCAGCTTGTTGTAGAGCTGCTATGAGGGGCTTCAGCGCCCACCGTTGCGCCAGTGTTGAGGGCGCCAGGTCCTGGTATAGGGAGATGGTCGCTCCGTCGAAATCAACGGTCCCCGCTGCACGTGCAGCATTCATCACGGCTTCTTTCGTAGCAAAGTCGTGGATGCGACATATTACATCTCTAGGAGGGGCAGACCCACGAGGGGCCGCTCGTAGGGCACGATGTGCGCGATCCATTTTGATTGCTGTGCCAACAGGTCTATTAAGAAGGCCGTTGAAAATTGCTTGGAGGGTTGGTTTTAGATCCTCCGACCTCGTGGCCTCAGGAAGGCCCCGGACCCGCACATTGTTCCGACGATTGCGGTTCTGGAGGTCCTCTACTTGAGCTCGCATTAGGCTCTGAAGAAGGTTTTGCTGTTCACGGCTCTCTTTCAGGCGCGCCACCTCAGATTGCAGTTCAGCAACTTGAGCCTCCAGGCCCGTGACCCTCTGGACCGTGGACGAGATGTCGGCCCTCAGTGCCGCGATTTCCTCTTTGGTTGAGCAGACAATCCGCTCCGTCTGCTGGTTCATGTCTGCCTTCGTCGGCATCCCTTTCAGGTAGGTCCACAGCTCCTCCATCGCCCCATTTTGTTTAGAGGAGCCCGGGGAGCTTGAGGGTGACGATCCACGAGTCTCGTCGGCCATCTTGGAAGCAGTACTTCGGGTCGTGCGGGGCTGAAAGAATTGCTCTAAAGATTCCTTTAGGTTGTGAGAAGCCTTTTTTTGTTGTTTCTTTCGGTTCCCTCGACCTGCCATGCCATGTAGGGCTAAAAATAGCGAGAAATAGGGGTATTATAAGCGATAAATCATAGCCAGTGGCCGGGAGCTCCGTACAGGCACGTCCTCACCAGTCCATGGCACGCTCCGCCCCCCCCCCAGTCACCTATTTTATATCTTTTTTACCAGGACGGATAGTGGCGCAAAATTACGCCTAAAATATGGTACATGCATATTTATGAGTTCCAGGCAGTACCTTTTGCATTATACCTTTACACCAAAACTGAAAGAGTACAGTTGCATAAAAATATCATATATTTGTTTATTTTGTTTATTCACCTGTTGCAATTTATCTTTGCAACAAGACACAAAAAATGTGTGCGTATTTGTAGGTGAGGCTACCAGGTCTGCCGCTATAAGTGGTGATGATTGGTTGAAATGTTAATACATAATAATGATTAGCCCAGAAAGCAATCAATGTTGCATATATGTAGTGGTATGTAAAAATGTGAGATTTACAGCTGTGACTGCTTGAGAAAGGAGCATAGCTCTGAAACGTCAGCAATATGTCCCACTCTTGATTTTTTAATTAACGGTAATTAGCTAATTACAAAAGACTGTGCCAGCGTTTTTCTACTATAAAGACTTTAATACACAGTAATAAAATATATTAATATATAATAAATGTACACACACACACGCGCGCGCACACGCGCACACACACACACACACACACACACACACACACGTATTCCCTGTAATTTCATACAGCTCAAACCAGTAGATATTTTGTTATTTTGCCAAGTACAAGTTCTCCAACCGCTCCTTCACGACCGCCTTCAATGAGTCCTCGTCCACCCCTATCCACCTCTCGGTGGGAGTCCCTCAAGGTTCGGTCCTTGGCCCCCTACTGTTCACCCTATACACATCCTCCATTGGCAAGGTTATCTCCTCCATGGGTTTTAACTATCATCTGTATGCAGATCACACCCAGATCTACCTCCACACCCCTGACATATCCACCACTACCATGGACAAGGTCTCCTCCTGCCTATCAGCCATCTCCTCCTGAATGTCCGCTAGGTTCCTGAAACTAAATCTAGACAAAACGGAATTTATGATCTTCCCAGCCCAGCCATCCATGAACCTCCCAGATGTGCATGTCACTGTTAACCACACTACCATTCGCCCTACCTCTCAAGCCTGCTGTCTAGGTGTCACCCTGGACTCCGTACTCTCCTTCACTCCCCACATCCAAAATCTCACAAAGTCCTGCAACTTCCACCTTCGTAACATCTGTAAGATTCACCTTTTCCTGACCTCTGCCACCATCAAACTCCTCATCCATGCCCTCATAATTTCCCGTCTTGACTACTACTATGCCCTGCTGTCTGGTCTCCCTATGACCCGAACAGCCCCACTGCAGTCCATCATGAATGCGGCAGCCAGATTTATCCACTGCTCCCATCGCTCCACCACGGCGGATCCCCTCCTTGATTCCCTCCACTGGCTTCCTATCCAGTCCAGAATCAGATTCAAGATACTGTGTCTGACCTACAAATCTGTCCACAAAACCTGTCCAACCTACATTTCCGATCGTACTCAGAGGTACACACCTAGCCGCTCACTCTGCTCTTCCAATGAACTTCGCCTAAACCCCCCCCCCCCCCCCCCCCCGCATCACCCAGTCCCATGCATGCCTCCAGGACTTCTCAAGAGCTGCTCCAACACTATGGAACTCCCTACCTCCACCCATTAGGGCAGCCCCCTCCTTCATCATCTTCAAGAAAGCCCTTTGAAACTCACCTTTTCACTCTGGCCTACTACCCCTCACAAGTGCTCTAAACCCACAGCTGAACTCTGGTCCCCTACCTTTCGTGTCCTTACCTCTCCCTCGAAATTGTAAGCCTTTGAGCAGGGTCCTCCTCCTTTTGTGTCCTACCTGATCATGCACCCCCATTACTGTGAACCCATGCTATGCATCTGAGAGAACCTAACTTGCCTAATCTCCATGCTCCCATCCAGTGACTGACTAAGCAGTACCTTGTACTCATACTGTGCTGCATGATCTGGTCTTTCTTGTATTCCTGTATTGTCATTTTGCTTTAGGTCACCCCTAAATATTGTCTGTAACCTAAACTAATGTCCAGCGCTGTGTAATATGTTGGCGCTTTATAAATATAATAAATAAATAAGTACATGGCATCATCAATTTCCTAATCTAAATATTTTGTATGTATAATTTAAATTTGTAGAATATTGTTTTAAGTCTATAAATAAACGGTCACTCACTGGCCAGATTCTTGTTACAGACCGCATATTACAGTTACCGGGTAAAATGGCAAGCATTTTGGGAAATCTTATAATGCCAAATTACAACACCTGCTATCTGCCTTAGGCCTCTTGCACACTACATGCGATTCCGATTTGCGTATTTTAATCGATTTTAACATGCAATTCCGATTTGCAACTTTTGATCGTTACTGCATGCTGCGTTTTTCCTTTGATAGCATCCAGGGAAAATCGGAATTGCAAATCAGAATCTCGAATCAGATTTACAGTGTGCAGGGGCCGCAGTCTGGCAAGAAAACTATGATTTCTACTAATCGTTTACCTCCATATTATAAATATATATCGGTGCACATGTCATATCTATTGCAGTGTGATTACATGGGGGTGATCTACCAGACAATGTAGGATTCAGTAGAGAGAGCAACGAAGGAACACCTCACACATCTAAAAAAAACATTCCTGCCATTTTTTGTATCGTTTTTTATTTTAAGACCACATTTTTTTAAAATAACTTTAAGGGTTCAGAGGCCTAGGTGAATGTTGCCAAAGCCATTGCATTTTCCACCTCAGTACCCTGCCTCTATCCCCCTCCCTTAAAGGACTTACGAGCCCAAATAGCAAAAAAAAAGATAAGTACCTTAGTCGCTTTTAAATGCACGGAGGACGCCATCCGCGCCCTCCGTGCAGTTCCGCCGGGTCCCCGCAGTGTGATCGCCCCCCGTGCCACTCCCGACCCCCCAGACGGGGTCGGGCTCCGCTTCCTCTCCTAAGATGGCCGCCGGCGCTGGCCGCGGCTGCGCAGTCCACACACACGTTAGTGCGGCTGCGCAGCTCTAGGGCCTACCGCCTCGATCCACGCTACTGTGCAGTATATGCAGTAAATGTGGTTAGCCATGTAATTTAATGTTTTTGTTAATAGGGGCTTTGTGTGTTTCCAGAGCCCGATTAAAATAATTGTACATCTTATGCGGCTCCCTGTCTGTACACAAAAATTAGCTTTTTTGCCACTAGATGGCGAGGAAGGCTTGACGGCTTGATTGGTGCTTTTTGCCATACATGTCAGATGTAGGTGTAGCTTAGTTCCATTCGAATTCGCCCTACACGTGATCGCCCATTAGCCTATCACATTGGGTTGCGACGGCGTGTTGTCCTGATTGGCGCTGACTGGCAGGCCGCAAGACGGCGTGCAGTGACGGCATCCTCCCGGACCGGCTTCTTCTCTGCTGACAGGTATGCTATTTAAGGGGCACATTTTGGAAAGCTCATTTGTCCTGACAAACCACCATGTGGGTTGGTGCGAAACAGCTGTCGAATGAACATGCTCTGTCCTCCCTCCCTTTCTTGGTTTTGCCTGTGAATTTTTTTCCTGGATTTTAAAGAACAAGCGACACCCATGCTAACCTAGAAATAAAAAAACACATATATAAGTAGATAAATACTACTTTTACTTACATAACAGATGTATTGTGCTATCCACTTAATGATTCCTGTGAATTTTATAAAGGAAAAGCAGAAAATCCTATTCTAGGCAGTGGCCATTTTGCCAAGCTAATGCTGACATCATATACTCCCTGACTCTTGTTTCCCTCCTCCCTTCTATTGCTCATTGTGTATTTATTAGCTGCCCTCCTCCCAGAGTCTTTAAACACTCCCACTGAGGTGTATACTAACAACTGCACTCTTTTTTTTTATTTACACATCCAATCGCTGAGTCACCTCAGCCTTGCTTGTAAACACAAGTGATCAGAGCAGCAGCTAGGCAGGGAAATAAATGGAAGAGGAGGAATATATTATAGATAAAAAGAACTCCCAGCATTCAACTCTTTGGCACTGTTTGGCACTCGGCTCAGTGCTCCTAAAGTATGTGATAACTACAAACCATAACAGCAGAAAAAGTTTTGCAAGTTTTGAATGCAGGATTAGCATCTTTATTACATAATACACTCAGACCAGTTGCTGTTGAAATTTGATTTTTATGGTGACAATACCGCTTTAATGTGATTTGATAAATGGACGTTTTACTATGGATGTGCCTAACCGCTGCTTCTATTGTATACTTGGACTGGTGAACTGGGCTTGGAGCACTCCGGATAGTCCCTAGGCCTGGCCTGTGCTCCTATCCTATCTGCACATTGGATGTCCCTCTTTCAAGACTGATATACAGATCTGTGTAAATATATGTATTTTTCTGTTAAAAAAAATGTTTTAATTGACTCTTAACTTTATTCCTATCCTTTAAATTGATAAATTACTGATTTTCAAATGCTAATATGGAGGAAAATGAATGGAGGATAGAAAGGACCAGTGTGGTTTGAATTCTAAAAAAAAACATTTCTCTTATTAAATCTTTATGGTTTGTGTGACTAGTATGGTTTTACTTTGGAAAATGAAAAAAAGAACCTGGATGAGATGACGATGATCTTGGAGCTTTACTTCCACCAGAGGAGAAAAAAGCTTTAGGGTGGATTCAAATCTGACATGACGTTGACGTTTGTTGAAGTCAACGTTTTTCATGACTTTTTTTCCTGCGTTTCACTGCGTTTTTCAAGCGTAACGGTACTTTTCCCCGCAACTGTTTTCAGCTTTGCTGTGTGTTTTTATTGCGTTTTAACGTCTATAAAACGTTGACTTCAACTGTCCAAAAGATGCAAAATGAAGTGAAATGATTGGTCCTTTTTTTTAATGCAGTGATTGGTCAGAAAGTAAACAAATGGTGTTTTTTTTTGTTTGTTTTTTTATGTAAATGTACAACTGCTATTTGAGTTGATTTGTTTGGCTTGTGATTGGTTCTGGAATAGTATATAAGGTCTTGTTACATGCACATTCTCTGAAAGGTTTGAGAGGAGAGATTTCTACATACTTTGCAGCACTGAGCTTTACAAGCAATATGTATGCTGAGGTTGGAGTAGCACTGATTATTATCATTGCAACTTTGCAATTGAGAAGACAGAAAAAACGAAGATATTGGGTGCATCCTTTGCTGAAGAAGCGTGAGCAGAAAGGTGGATTTTCCTCGCTGTATTTGGATCTTCGCAACCATCCTAAAATTTTTTTTAATTATACTAGGATGAACATGAATAGGTAAGTTGTTTTCATTTGTATCTGTACTATTAAGTATGTTTTTTTGTAGACAATGTTGATATATTGAAAAGTGTGTTTTTGATTTTAAAATTGTTCATGTAATATATTTTTTTTACATTGCAGTTTTGATGTGCTTCTGCAACTTCTTCACAAAGACCTGGAACATCAGACGACAAAGTTCAGAAAGCCTATTTCACCAACTGAAAGACTACTTATTACACTGAGGTGAGAATAGGCCTCTTCCATTTTCATTCTCTATTTGGATTTGAATTTCTGCAAAGTTTTTCTGCCAAGTGTCAGTTACCCAGAAGGGCAATGCTGACTTCATCACTGCCTTTGTGAGTAACTGACATTTGCATGTGAAGGTTTATTATTTTAATTGACACGTAATGGATTATTTTTCCCTTTTTTTTTTTTATTTCTTGCTAGCAGCCATACATATACTGCATTACACTATGAATTCCGAATGGGCATTTTCACTGTTCAAAAAATTGTGATGACAACTTGTAATGTGTTGTGGAAAAGACTTTAACCTCGACACATGCTTTCCTACAAGCCAAAAATAGATGGAAATTGCGGACAATTACTGGGTCAAACACAATTTCCCCAATTGTTTAGGGGCAATTGACGGAAAAACATATCCGACTAGTGTGCCCCCCGTGCAGTGGAAGTACATTTTTTAATTACAACAAATTTTTTTTCTATCGTTCTCATGGCTGTAGTGGATGCAGATTATCGCTTCACCTACATTGACATCGGAAACTATGGTAGCAATAATGATGCCAGTATATTTCAAAAATGTAAATTAGGAATGAAACTTGAAGAAGGAAAAATTGATCTACCACCAAGATCATGGCCCGGAAAGAACAATCCTCAACCGTACACCTTTGTTGCTGATGAGGGATTTGGACTGTCCATACATGTCATGAGACCCTACTCTCAAAAATTAAAAAATGAACACAAGGATGCATTTAATTACCGTCTTACCCGACCACGCAGAGTTGTAGAGTGTACCTTTGGTATTAAGACAAACAAATTTCGAGTGTTGCATACTGCAATGCAGTTACACCCGCAAAATGCTGTTAAAGTTGTTAAGGCTGCATGCATTTTGCATAACTTCATCAGGGACATGGAGGGCGGAATTGTAAATGAGTCAGTACAAACAGATCAACCCTTGCAAACTGTTTGTGGTCCTGTGCCTAGAAGCTGTTCAGTGCCTTGAATTTCAGGAATGAATTTGCAAAGTACTTTGCTGTTGATGCACCTGTTGTTTGGCAAGATGATGTGATCAATAAATACATTTTTTTAAAAAAATTGATTGTAAAAATAATAAAAAAGTATACTTTTAAATGGTATTTTTGTCTTTTATAAATAAAAAAAAATACAATGTATAATAATAGAGTGCAATTACTCCATTGAGTTTACATGTGTATACCTTACTTATATAAGAATATATGCAACAATACAGGTTAAGGGCCTGTACACACTGCTGCGCTTTTCAAATCGCATGCGCTTTTTCATCGCAAGGTCTTTTGAAAAAGAATGAAAATCATGAAGACCTGTACACACTGGTGCGATGCGTTTTTCTATTCTTATGAAGGCTTGCGATTTTAAAAGCGCAGCAGTGTGTACAGGCCCTTAGAGTCAAAACATATTTTTTTTATTTTCCATCCCTTTTTTATTTTTGAAAAATGAATATCAAACTTTTGTTTAACAAAAACACAACATTTTTTTGGTCTCAAATATTAGACATAACATTACAACTTTCACAATATTTCTAAACTAATGCTGCTACTCACAGCACTTTACAGCATTGCTCATTAATTTTGTTTAACTCTTTGGCACTGTTTGGCACTCGGCTCAGTGCTCCTAAAGAATGTGATAACTACAAACCATAACAGCAGAAAAAGTTTTGCAAGTTTTGAATGCAGGATTAGCATCTTTATTGCTGTTGAAATTTGATTTTTATGGTGACAATACCGCTTTAATGTGATTTAATAAATGGACGTTTTACTATGGATGTGCCAAACCGCTGCTTCTATTGTATACTTGGACTGCTGAACTGGGCTTGGAGTACTCCGGATAGTCCCTAGGCCTGGCCTGTGCACCTATCCTATCTGCACATTGGATGTCCCTCTTTCAAGACTGATATACAGATCTGTGTAAATATATGTATTTTTCTGTTGAAAATTTTGTTTTAATTGACTCTTAACTTTATTCTTATCCTTTAAATTGATAAATTACTGCTTTTCAAATGCTAATATGGAGGAAAATGAATGGAGGATAGAAAGGACCAGTGTGGTTTGAATTCTAAAAAAAACATTTCTCTTATTAAATCTTTATGGTGTGTGTGACTAGTATGGTTTTACTTTGGAAAAAAAAAAAAGAACCTGGACGAGATGACGATGATCTTGGAGCTTTACTTCCACCAGAGGAGGAAAAAGCTTTAGGGTGGTTTCACATCTGACATGACGTTGACGTTTGTTGAAGTCAACGTTTTTTATGACTTTTTTTCCTACGTTTTACTGCGTTTTTCAAGCGTTACGGGACTTTCTCACTGCAACTGTTTTCAGTTTTGCTGTGCGTTTTTATTGCGTTTTGACGTCTATAAAACGTTGACTTCAACTGTCCAAAAGATGCAAAATGAAGTGAAATGATTGGTCCTTTTTTTTAATGCAGTGATTGGTCAGAAAAGTAAACAAATGGTGTTTTTTTTTGTTTTTGTTTTTTTATGTAAATGTACAACTGCTATTTGAGTTGATTTGTTTGGCTTGTGATTGGTTCTGGAATAGTATATAAGGTCTTGTTACATGCACATTCTCTGAAAGGTTTGAGAGGAGAGACTTCTATATACTTTGCAGCACTGAGCTTTACAAGCAATATGTATGCTGAGGTTGGAGTAGCAATAATTATTATCATTGCAATTTAGCAATTGAGAAGACAGAAAAAACGAAGATATTGGGTGCATCCTTTGCTGAAGAAGCGCAAGCAGAAAGGTGGATTTTCCTCACTGTATTTGGATCTTCGCAGCCATCCTGAAAATGTTTTTAATTATACTAGGATGAACATGAATAGGTAAGTTGTTTTCATTTGTATCTGTACTATTAAGTATGTTTTTTTGTAGAAAATTTTAATATATTGAAAAGTGTGTTTTTGATTTTAAAATTGTTCATGTAATATATTTTCTTTTACATTGCAGTTTTGATGTGCTTCTGCAACTTCTTCACAAAGACCTGGGACATCAGACGACAAAGTTCAGAAAGCCTATTTCACCAACTGAAAGACTACTTATTACACTGAGGTGAGAATAGGCCTCCTCCATTTTCATCCTCTGTTTGGATTTGAATTTCTGCAAAGTGCTTTCTGCCAAGTGTCAGTTACTCAGAAGGGCAATGCTGACTTCATCACTGCCTTTGTGAGTAACTGATATTTGCATGTGAAGGTTTATTATATTAATTGACATGTAATGGATTATTTTTCCTTTTTTTTAGATTTCTTGCTAGCAGCCATACATATACTGCATTACACTATGAATTCCGAATGGGCATTTCCACTGTTCAAAAAATTGTGATGACAACTTGTGATGTGTTGTGGAAAAGACTTCAACCTCGACACATGTGCTTCCCTACAAGCCAAAAATGGATGGAAATTGCGGACAATTACTGGGTCAAGCACAATTTCCCCAATTATTTAGGGGCAATTGATGGAAAAATATATCCGACTAGTGTGCCCCCCGTGCAGTGGAAGTAAATTTTTTAACTATAAAAAATGTTGAATTTCTGCAAAGTGTTTTCTGCCAGGTGTCAGTTACTCAGAAAATATAAAATAAATATATGTATTTTTCTGTTGAAAAATGTGTTTTAGTTGACTCTTAACTTTATTCCCATTCTTTAAATTGATAAATTATTGATTTTCAAATGCCAATATGGAGGAAAATGAATGCGGATAGAAAGAACCAGTGTGGTTTGAATTCTAAAAAAAACATTTTTCTTATTAAATCTTTATGGTGTGTGACTAGTATGGTTTTACTTTGGAAAAGAAAAAAAAAGATCCTGGATGAAACGATGAAGAGCTTGAAGCTTTACTTCCACCAGAGGAGGAAAAAGCTTTACTTTCATCAGAGGAGGAAAAAGGTGATCAGGATGAAGAGGATCCAGGGGATGGAGCATCTAGTTACACCCGCGACATCTCTATGAACGAAATGACATGCCTGTGTTTTTGTAGCTGCATAGCTTGCTTTATACCTTTAACCTATTTTGGTTCCTGGACGTAGTTTCTACGTCCAGGAACCATGCGCGCTATCGCGCGCCCCGGCCGCGGATTCGGTAGCCAAGGAATCAATGTATCGGGCTATGGAGCCCGATCACTGATTCCTCTCCCCCGCTGAAAAAGCGACAGCTTCTCTCGGAAGCTGAGCTTTTTCTGGCCGTCTCCTTCCCGATGAGTCACTCTATGCGCGTGCTACTCTTAGAGTGACGTCATGTATACAAACTCATGGCCGCCATCTTGTGGCCAAAAAGTAATACTACACCTGAAAAAAAAAAAAAACAAGAATTAACACACATTTACATTATAAATCTATTGTTTACCTCCCACCCTCCCAAAAGTACCCAAATAAAATGTTTAGTATAAAAAAAAAAACATTACAATAAAAAAAAAAAAACATGTAAATATTTACCTAAGGGTCTAAACTTTTTAAATATCAATGTAAAGATGAAATATTTCTATATTTTTTTTATTTTAAACTTGTAAATAGTGATAGAAGCAAAATGGAAAAAATGCACCTTTATTTCCAAATAAAATATTGTCGCCATACATTGTGATAGGGACATAATTTTAACGGTGTAATAACTGGGACATATGGACAAATACAATATGCGAGTTTTAATTATGGAGGCATGTATTATTTTAAAACTATAATGGCTGAAAACTGAGAAATAATGAATTTTTCCATTTTTTTCTGATTCTTCCTGTTAAAATGCATTTACAGTAAAGTGGCTCTTAGCAAAATGTACCCCCCAAAGAAAGCCTAATTGGTGGCGGAAAAAACAAGATATAGATCAGTGCATTGTGATAAGTAGTGATAAAGTTATAGGCTAATGAATGGGAGGTGAACATTTCTCACGTGAAAACGACGGAACCTGAATGGGTTAAACAGAAACTCCAACCAAGAATTGAACTTTATCCCAATTAGTAGCCGATACCCCCCTATACATGAGAAATCTATTCCTTTTCACAAACAGACCATCAGGGGGCGCTGTATGACTGATATTGTTTTGAAAGCCCTCCCACAAGAAACATAATTGTTACATTATTTTTACTGGAGTTCCTCTTTAAGACATTTTAATGTTTGTAACTAATTGTTATGATCTTACATTTTTTTTCTTCCTTTGTTCCCATTCTGTTTCCCTAATTTTTATATATATTTTTTTTCAAATACTTTTATTTATAACAGAATTTTGGTATAACAAAAGGAAATTTTGGCACTGATATAGAAATGCACAAATACAAATCGTACAGTAAAACCAATAAGTAGACATACATGGGGTGATATAAACAATGCAAGTAATCCACTTATAACATCACAAAGCGTTGCAAAATGGTAGTGTGATGTGGATCCTTATGTGTCAAGAGAGCAAATGTCCAAGTCCTTTTGGCAAAGATTAAGTAAATCTTGCAGTAGGCCCTTTGACATATAGACCATAAAGGAAGTTCCGAGCACAAGGTCTGAGGTGAGTATTACCCGTCATATTATTCTTTATATAGAGAGGGATGGAAGCCATATACTGGTCGAGTCAGGATTGTGTTAGGAGGTTTTTGAATTCCTCTGAGTCTCTATAATGGGACCAGAATCTCCCAGTTTTGGAATATTGTTCAGAGTGATCTTGTAAGGTCATGACAGTGTTCTCCATATCACTAATGTAGCTAAGCTCATGATCCAATTCTCACAAGGTAGGTATGGTATTTGTCTCCCATTTCCGGGTAATGAGGGATTTTGCTGCGTTTAGAATGTGCCTTACTCTAGATCTTTTGTATGCCTTAATGCTCCAATTATTCAAGTGTAGGAGGAAAAACTGTGGGGTGAAAGAGACCTCTCGTTCTGTCATTTCTCTGATTAGGTGTTCCACCTTTCGCCAAAAAGGAATAATCAGGGCGCATTTCCATAGGGGGTGGAGTAAGGAGCCTGTAGAGGCGCATCCTCTCCAGCACAGGGATTCTCTGTCAGGGAAAATGCAGTGTAACTTCTGTGGCGTGAAGTACCACTGTGATAATATTTTATAGTTTATCTCCTGTATTCTAACCGTGATAGAGGTTTTATGAGCAAACAGACATATTTTAGATCTGTGGGCCTCAGAGAATGTACATTGGAGGTCTCTTTCCCATTTATTAAGAAATGTGAGAGAGCTGGTAGGTTGAGAGATCAGCAGTGAATACATCGCAGAAAGGTTTTTTTTAGAAGGTCCGTTAGTTCTGCAGTGTGTTTCAAAGCTAGTCCACGGCCTGGAGGAATGTGGGAGTACACCCAATGTTCTGAGAAGTGAATGGAGTTGTGCTAGACTCAACCAATCTAGATTCTGATCATCATATCTGATTTTTAGTTCCTCTAGTGTGAGCCACTTCCCCTGACTCCAAAGCATGTCTGCAGTAGAGATACCAGCCAATTTCCATTCTTTAAAGTGGTTTCTATGACACCTAGATCAAATTCAGGATTGTCAAGCAGTGGTACACCTGGAGGAGGCCAGGGTGAAATATCTTCCTTATGTCTCACTGTAGCGAGAATTCTAAGGGTATTATATATTAGTGGCGATTCAGTCCAGGAGCGACGTGGGACAGCTAGAGACCACGGCAGATTTGTTAGAGGATATTTAGATGTAGACTGCTCAACTTCAACCCATTGCTTAAGTTTGTGATGTCTATGCCAGTCTACCACCCTAGTTAGAATGGCTGCATAATAATACTTCTATGTCAGGTGCCGCCAGCCCCCCAACTGTTTGGGCCTATGAATTATATGTCTTTTGAGTCATGGGGGGCTTTCCTTTCCAAATAAGCTTGCCAAACGCTGTTTGAGCCATGCGTAGGAATGGATTAGGAGTATATATCAGTAATGCCTGGAAAAGGTATAGAAGTCTGGGCATGACATTCATCTTCAGTATGGCTATCCGCCACATCCAGGAGAAGTGGGATAATTCCATTTAGCTAAGTCTGCTTTTAGAGTTTCTAGGAGTGGTGGAAAATTCATTTGGAATATATCCTTTATGTCTGGGGTGATTTTAGTGCCTAGGTAAGTAATATGTGTGGTAGACCATTTAAATGGAAATTGTGCTGCAAGATGTGTTTGCATATTTTGCGGGAGGTTTAAGTTAAGGGCCTCACATTTGTCGTAGTTAATTTTAAACAGGCTGAGGTCTCCAAAAGTCTTGAACTCACTTAATAGATTAGGCAGTGTTATCAAGGGGTTAGTAATATACCGTATATACTCGCATGCAAGCCGAATTTTTGACCCCCAAAAACTGGCCCAAAAGTGGGGGTCTCGGCTTGCATGCGAGTCAATTATTTACCTGATTGGGGCCGAAGGGGAGCGGGCAGCTGAGAGATCGGGTGCGGAAGGCGGAGAGTATAGCTGCAGCCGCTGGATGTCCGCGGCGAGAGCAGAGCTTTAGCGTCAGGCCGCCGCCGACTACCTGTGTGTGGGCCCCAAGCGTCCAAGCCACCATTACGCCGCAGCCACCCTGGAGGAGATAGGGTCTCACATGTGTGTCGCCGGCCGACTGCCGGCTTCCTCAGAGACCACCAGCTGATCGGGGCCGAAGGGGAGCGGGCAGCTGAGAGATCGGGTGTCCGCGGCGAGAGCAGAGCGGATAGATGGCCACACAGAATAGATACACAGCAGGAGCGCTCTTCCGTGTTCATAATCTCGCGCTTCCTGCTGTGTCTGCACCTTGTGAGCCCATTGGCTGGTAATAATAGCCAATGAGCTCACAAGGTGCAGACACAGCAGGAAGCGCGAGATTATGAACACGGAAGAGCGCTCCTGCTGTGTATCTATTCTGTGTGGCCATCTATTCGCTCTGCTCTCGCCGCGGACACCCGATCTCTCAGCTGCCCGCTCCCCTTCGGCCCCGATCAGCTGGTGGTCTCTGAGGAAGCCGGCAGTCGGCCGGCGACACACATGTGAGACCCTATCTCCTCCAGGGTGGCTGCGGCGTAATGGTGGCTTGGACGCTTGGGGCCCACACACAGGTAGTCGGCGGCGGCCTGACGCTAAAGCATTGCTCACTGTGGTTATTGTATGCGACTGGCACTTACATTTTGTTATGGACCTGCCTATTTTTTGCACTTTAGTGACCGAGTGGTGGTCACCTTTTCTATTGCATTCTATTACCAGCATTGTGTGGCCATTCATTGCCCCTGCTTTGCTCCCCTCAGGGCTTCGGCTTGCATGAGGGTCAATCATTTTTTCATGTTTTGTTAGGTAAAAGTTGGAGGGTCGGCTTGCATGCGGGTCGGCTTGCTTGCGAGTATATACGGTAAAAGAGTAGATCATCAGCATATGCTGCGATTTTTTGTGGCCTATTGGTTATTGGTAAGCCTCCTATATCTGGATTCTTCCTAACATGGCATAAAAAGGGTTCAAGGGATAGGGCAAAAATAAGTGGGGAGAGGGGACAGCCCTGCCGTGTTCCGTTTGAGATTTGAAGTGGGGAAGAAAGTATCCCATTTACTCGTACCCATGCAGAGGGCTTAGAATATAAGGCAGTTATACATGTCATCATCTTAGGGCCTAGTCCAATGTAAGAGAGGACCTCCGTGATCCACGTCCAGTCCACCCGGTCAAAGGCCTTTTCTGCATCTGTTGATAAAAGCATACATGGAATGTTCCTCGACCGGGTGAACTGGACGAGGTCCAGCGTACGCGTTGTATTGTCTCGTCCCTCGCGATCTGGGATGAACCCCACCTGATCCCAGTCCACAATATCTCCCATTAATGGTGCTAGCCTATTAGCAACTACCTTGGCAAAGATTTTAAGGTCAAGATTAAGTAAAGAGATAAGCCTATAACTCGTACATGCATTGGGGTCTTTACCTGATTTATGGATTACTGAAATTTGGGATTCTAAAGTTTGGGGGGTGAATGAGGCTAAGTTATCAGGATCCAAGATGTCATTAAATGTTTTACACAGATGTGGCAGAAGAATTTGTTTACATTTTTTATAGTATTCGATTGGTAGACCATCTGGGCCCGGCGCTTTCCCAGACTTTATTTGTGAAATAGCCATCAAAATTTCTGTCACAGAGAATTTTTCATCTAGCGCTTCGGTTACTTCGGGGGAGAGTTGGGGCATGGCGGCACCTGCCAGATAGGCTTTTATTTTTATTTTTACCGTGTCTATGTCCTTAGGATTATTAGCTTTTAGGTTATAGAGGGACGAATAAAAGTCTCTAAATGAATTGGCAATGGATTCACTGCGTATGTGCTTTCATGATAGAGCATCTATAATTTGTGGAATGTAATTTTGTTGTTGCTGTTGTCATAGGGCTCTAGCTAGTAATTTCCCGGATTTATTACCGTGTATGTAGAATAGGTTTTAGCATCTATGTGCAGCCATACGTGCTTTAATGTGCAGATTTTTTTTAATTGCTTCTCTAGCCTCTGTGAGTTTATATAGGTCTTCCTTGTGTAAGGATTGTTTATGTTTAGTCTCTAGCTCATGTACTTCCAGGACTAGGTCTTTTAACTTTTGCTCTTTTTCTTTTTTAAGCTTAGATCTTAATTAAATCAAGTGGCCTCTTAACACACATGTATGCGCCTCTCAGGAGATGGTAGAGGGCATGTCATCACTGGCATTGGTGGCAAAGTATCGTTCAAGTTCGGCTTCAATGTTGGTGACAATTTCTCTGTCTTCCAGCATAGAAGTATTAAACTTCCAGTTTATGGGTCTGTTCTTACGGGATCCACGGTTCATGGATAATGAGATAGAAGCGTGGTCTGAATATGTCATAATTCCTATATCCGCCACTGGTGAATCAGATAGTAGGTTATGAGATATTAGTATGTAATCAATTCTGGTGTAAACCTCGTGAACTGAGGTAAAATATGAAAAATCGCGTGTTGTTGGATTGAGAGTTCTCTAAACATCTACTAATTGACATTCGTGCATCGCTTTTTAAAGCTTATTTAGTTTGTTGTAGGGAATAGCGGACCTGCCGTGAGAAGTGTCACAAATAAGGGTTCAGAAGAATATTTAGATCACCACCAATGATGACATTGCCCTCAGCAAAAGAGTCCAAGACAAAAAGGAATCTCAGCAGGAAGGATATCTGATCTACATTGGGAGCGTATATCGAGCACAAAGTATGTTTCTGGTCCCCAATTTTGCATTTGACTATTACATATCTACCCTGATCATCCATTGATGTCTCCACGTCGCCAGTTGGCAGGTTTTTATGTAGAAGTATCGCTGTACCTTTAGTTTTGGAGTCAGGGGAGTTACTCATATAAATTGTTTGGTAGCGCTTGTCTCTTAACTTTGGGCGGTTAGACCCCTAGAAGTGTGTCTCTTGGATCATTACAATATTAGCATGTTGTTTATGCATATCATGAAGGAGGGAAGATCTTTTTTCTGGAACTTTGAGTCCCCTGGCGTTAATTGATACTACCTTCAGGTAGGCCATAGATCTGGAATTGTTAGTGCATTTGTTGGCTGCCCCCGCCAGACCATAAAACCAAATATAAACATTATATAACAACACACAACTGTGTAGAATATTAAACTAAGGAGAAACATTACCCTGTGAAGGTACGTAGTCTGATAGACTATCTTATGTGGGAATGAAGGAACCATCGCCGCTCAGAGAGCCCAGGGTCTCCCCGCCCATGGAGTTAAAGAAAAAGGAGGATAGCCTGTTTTACCTGATATATGTGGGAGGCAGTATCTCGAGGAGCATTGGCCACAGGGGATATTAATACGCTATACGCTATGGAGCTGTAGGACACCATCTCACAATATTATTTCTTAAGTGAGGCTATGTTAGTCAACGATGGTTTGGGAGTATACCATTGAGCCTATGTTGTCCTATTGGTAGTACTAAAACTATGGGGGGGAGGGAGGGAGGGGAGAAGAACTATAAGCCTCTCAACCCTCAAGGCTAATCTGTAAGTATGTCTAGAGCTTTGGTGCTGCTTTCTTTCTGAAAGGTAAGTGAGGAAAGAGCATATTATAGTCACGGTCTATATGTGTGAGACTGCCCATATCTATTTCTCAGATGTGTGATGTTACCTGGGGTTAGTAAGGTATATTATAGGGAGTCCTGCGTTGGAATCCAGACCTTTAGGTTTAAGCATAGATCTATAATAGAGTATAAATCATGATGCACCTTTTTGTCTTGGAGAAGGTGTAGATGTCAGGAATAGAGATATCAGGATCTCCCTCCCCGAGATCTCTAAAACATAAATATCAGAGATTTCTTATAGGGGTTTGAGTGACACTTGGGTGCATAATCACACTGTATATTAAGTAACCTCACATAGTGGGAACGATAGAGCAGGCCATATACATCCTCATAGAGGGCAAAAATACTTAATCTGTAAGACTCATGATCAAAGCATACATTTACTGCAGAGATCCCCAGGGGTATGAGCCTTTGTAGCTGATAGCTCTGTTTATGTAGCATAGGGAAGGTGAGGGGGCCTAGTTTAGCGTAAGAAAGCTTGTTGCTTAATCCAGAAATGATTTTGTTCAAAATGTTAAAGACACATTTAAACATTTTGCCACTAGCAAGCTGAGATACTAAGAAATCACACACGTTATGGGCTAGGCCTCAGCATTCACAGAGCGGAATATAGATTTCCTATGAGCTCACCCGTGAGGATCAACCGCGGAAGACAAATATATATCATGGAAAAACATATAGGATTTTATAATATATCACTCTTATAGACATATTAATAGCAGTTATTATTGGCAAATATGCAGAAGTAATGACGGCTCTTAAGCGTTCATCTCTATATAGTAAGAATGAGGGACACACTATATATGATTCACTACCCAGGAAGGCATAGCACAGTTTGCTGCAAGCTTATAATAAAGTAGGTTTGGCGCTCACTGTAAAATCTAAATGAACAGAGAAAAGGGAGGCCTCATGACAGCCCAACAGTACTTATCTGTCCTATAGCGTATTGTCCCGTGGTCACCGCTTCTAGATGATTAACGCTGGTCTCGAGGCTGCCTCCTTTGCCTAGAACGTTGGGGGAGGTTAGTTGGAACAAGATCCGGATGCCATTCGGGCACTGCGGTGGTCGGTAGGTCTAGGGTGCGGAAGAACTCAGGTAGCTCGGATGGCGTTTTCAACGTAAAGCACTTGTTTTCTTTCGTTGCCGTTAATTGGAACAGGAAGCCCCATCGGTAGGTTACTTCTTCATTTCGTAGCATTTTAATCAAGGGCTGGAGGGCTCTTTGTTGCGCTAGGGTGCTGGGCACCAGGTCCTGGAAGAGCTGTAGGGCTGATCCCTCGTGGTCAATAGAGTCCTTTTGGCGGGCCGCTCTCATGATAGCGTCTTTCACTGCAAAATGATGGATTCGACATATGATGTCTCTTGGGAATTCATCCGCTGCAGGCTTAGGCGTGAGAGCGCGGTGTGCATGATCGATCTTCAGCGGATCATCTGCTGGTTTATCGAGGATGCCATTAAAGGGAATATCCAAGCAAAATAAAAAAATGAGTTTCACTTACCTGGGGCTTCTACCAGCCCCATGCAGCCATCCTGTGCCCTCGTAGTCACTCACTGATGCTCCAGTCCCCCACTGGCAGCTTGCCGACCTCGGAGGTCGGCGGGACGCATTGTGTACATTTTTAGGCATCCCCGCTAGTGCAAGAACATTAACACATACATTTTTACGCATTACTGGTTCAATGCGTAAAAATGTGCGCATTGAACCAGTAACACGTAAAAATGTATGTGTTAATGTTCCTGCATTAGCGGGAATGCGTAAAAAGGTACGCAATGCGTCCCGCCGACCTCCGAGGTCGGCAAGCTGCCAGCGGGGGACTGGAGCAGCAGTGAGTGACTACGAGGGCACAGGATGGCTGCATGGGGCTGGTAGAAGCCCCAGGTAAGTGAAACTCATTTTTTTATTTTGCTTGAACCTTCCCTTTAAAGATGGCGATCAGAGTGGGCTCAAGCTGTTGCGGGGATACGGATTCTGGTAGGCCTTGTATTCTAATGTTGTTCCGGCGGCTACGGTTTTGAAGGTCCTCCAGGCCCGTTCACAGTAAGCCGTTCACTGCTCGTTGTTGCGTGCTTACCTCTTTGAGCTTTCCCACTTCAGCTTGTAGTGAGGACACTTTTCTCTCTAATGCTGTAAGCCGCTCATCGTGCACTGATATGTCCTCCTGTATGCCTCTTAGTTCTTCCCTGGTGGAGGAAGTGATTCTATCTGCAAGGTCGGATAGGTCCTCCTTAGTGGGCAAATTGTGCAGATAGTCCCAGATCTCTTTAAGGGACTTGGAGATCATTGCGGAAGACTCGGCTTCTCTGGCGGGCTTGGCAGCGGGTGGTGAGCTGTCGGCCATCTTGGAAAGCATCTGAGTAGAGGCCCGCGGTTTCGTAGTTTTGCTGGAAGTTTGGTGCCGCGGCTCTGTAGTGTTTTTTGTTCGTCTCTGGCTTCTCCGGGGTTCTCTGGCCATTCTCCCGTGATATTTTGGGTAAGGAGAAACAGAGCTATCAGCGTTAATTTGCTTTCATGGGCGAGGAGCTCTGTGCTGAAGCGTCTCTACGTGGCCATGGCTGACTCCGCCCCCCCCATGAGTATGCATTTAACCACATTGCGGGGCTTTTTTTCCTTGTGACTGCTGTGTAGGGAACCCCTAATTTTTATATTTTAATATTTCCAGCTTACCTGGTCAGCAGTGGGGTCGTTACAACCGGTCATTTCTTCCTCTGCCCTTTTTTTGATGGCTAACGGTGGTAAGACTTTATTATTTTTGTAGTCTTATAAATAATAAAAAATATATTTTTTGTGTGTTCAGCATTAGGAGTTGCAGTAAATGTGGTTAGCCATGTAATTTAATGTTTTTGTTAATAGGGGCTTTGTGTGTTTCCAGAGCCCGATTAAAATAATTGTACATCTTATGCGGCTCCCTGTCTGTACACAAAAATTAGCTTTTTTGCCACTAGATGGCGAGGAAGGCTTGCCGGCTGGATTGGTGCTGTTTGCCATACTAGTCAGATGTAGGTGTAGCTTAGTTCCATTCGAATTCGCCCTACATGTGATCTCCCATTAGCCTATTATAAAGGGTTGCGGCGGCGTGTTGTCCTGATTGGTGCTGACTGGCAGGGCGCCTCCAGCTTTTGGAGCGCACACGTGAAAGGAACAAGCATGGCGACCGCAAAATGGCGTGCAGTGATGGCGTCCTCCCGGACCGGCTTCTTCTCTGCTGACAGGTATGCTATTTAAGGGGGGCATTTTGGAGGGCTCATTTGTCCTGAAGAAGCACCACGTGGGTCGGTGCGAAACAACTGTCGACTGAACATGCTCTGTCCTCCCTCCCTTTCTTGGTTTTGCCTGTGAATTTTTGACTTGGATTTTAATGTGATTTAATAAATGGACGTTTTATAATTGATGTGCCTAACTGCTGCTTCTATTGTATACTTGGACTGGTGAACTGGGCTTGGAGCACTCCGGATAGTCCCTAGGCCTGGCCTGTGCACCTATCCTATCTGCACATTGGATGTCCCTCGTTCAAGACTAATATACAGATCTGTGTAAATATATGTATTTTTCTGTTGAAAATTTTTTTTAATTGACTCTTAACTTTATTCCCATTCTTTAAATTGATAAATTACTGATTTTCAAATGCTAATATGTAGGAAAATGAATGAGGATAGAAAGGACCAGTGTGGTTTGAATTCTAAAAACACATTTTTCAACAATTTTTTCTTATTAAATCTCTATGTTGTGTGTGACTAGCATGGTTTTACTTTGGAAAAGAAAAAAAAGATCCTGGATGAGACGACAAAGAGCTTGAAGCTTTACTTCTACCAGAGGAGGAAAAAGCTTTACTTTCATCAGAGGAGCAAAAAGATGATCAGGATGAAGAGGATCCAGGGGATGGAGCATCTAGTTAAACCCATGACATCTCTATGAACGAAATGACATGCCTGTGTTTTTGTAGCTGCATAGCTTGCTTTATACCTTTAAAGAGAAACTCCAAACAAGAATTGGACTTTATCCCAATCAGTAGCCGATACCCCCCCCTTTACATGAGAAATCTATTCCTTTTCACAAACAGACCATCAGGGGGCGCTGTATGACTGATATTGTTTTGAAATCCCTCCCACAAGAAACTCTGAGGACCGTGGTACTCCTGCCAGTTTCCTGTCTGTGAACCTTGTTGCATTTCCAACTGCCAAAAAAGCATGCAGCAGCTACATCACCTGCCAACAGTAAATATGTCACCATGTAATAAATGTCAGAATGTAAATCAGAGATTTAAAAGATTTTACAATGGGCAAACACTGACTAAATAATTTATACATAATTATTGTAAAAATGAAGCACTTTTTTTATTACATTATTTTCACTGGAGTTCCTCTTTAAGACATTTTAATGTTTGTAACTAATTGTTATGATCTTACATTTTTTTTCTTCCTTTGTTCCTTTCTGTTTCCCTAATTTTTATATTTTAATATTTCCAGCATACCTGGTCAGCAGTGGGGTTGTTTCAACCGGTCATTTCTTCCTCTGCCCTTTTTTTGATGGCCAACGGTGGTAAGACTTTATTATTTTTATAGTCTTATGAATAATAAAAAAATATATTTTGTGTGTTCAGCATTAGGAGTTGCAGTAAATGTGGTTAGCCATGTAATTTAATGTTTTTGTTAATAGGGGCTTTGTGTGTTTCCAGAGCCCGATTAAAATAATTGTACATCTTATGCGGCTCCCTGAATGTACACAAAAATTAGCTTTTTTGCCACTAGATGGCGAGAAAGGCTTGCCGGCTGGATTGGTGCTTTTTGTCATACGTGTCAGATGTAGGTGTAGCTTAGTTCCATTCGAAAATTCGCCCTAAATGTGATCGCCCATTAGCCTATCATATAGGGTTGCGGCGGCGTGTTGTCCTGATTGGCGCTGACTGGCAGGGCACTTCCGCTTTCCGACTTTTGGAGCGCACACGTGACAGGAACAAGTATGGCGGCCGCAAAACGGAGCGCAGTGACGCCGTCCTCCCGGATTGGCTTTTTCTCTGCTGACAGGTATGCTATTTAAGGGGGGCATTTTGGAGGGCTCATTTGTCCTGACGAAGCACCACGTAGGTTGGTGCGAAACAGCTGTCGACTGAACATGCTCTGTCCTCCCTCCCTTTCTTGGTTTTGCCTGTGAATTTTTGACTTGGATTTTAATGTGATTTAATAAATGGCTGTTTTACTATGAATGTGCCTAACCGCTGCTTCTATTGTATACTTGGACTGGTGAATTGGGCTTGGAGCACTCCGGATAGTCCCTAGGCCTGGACTGTGCACCTATCCTATCTGCACATTGGATGTCATACATTGGAGAAGGCCCTAAATGATGGACAAGAAAGGGTGGAAATAGGGAAACATAAAAATAAATATAGAATAATAGGGATAGTGTGAAAATGTGTATGATAGATTGATAGATTACGGTATGTATGTATGTCAGATGGCATAAAAGTTGTATGAGTCGATTAGTTTATTTGCATACTCAACTACTGCTTGGCTTTTTTGTTTTTTCTTTCTTTTCTCTCTTCTTGCTACTTTTTGAAATAATATATACACAACAAAAATAAGCATTTAAAAATTAAGCAATAATGATGTAAACACTGTCTTAACTAAGAGTGCTGCAATGAAGCAATAATATATTGTAGAGTCATATGGATTCCAAGTTGCAAAAAAAAACAAAAACCACACATTGAAGAACCTGAATTTCATCCAAACCAAGATACAGAGGCCCATAAGTAATTCACTTTTTCTCATGAGTTTTGTCCTAGGTGATATTTTTATGTGCCATAAAATGCTTTTTGAGCCACCAGCAAGTACAAAAACACTCAAAATAAATTTGATAGCATTTTTTAATTGTAAAATGCTAAAAATTTAGTTTAAAGAGAAGATGAAAATGAAAAAAAACGTAACTGCATATAAGCCAAAGTCTTCCAAGGAGGAATACCCATTTTGAGTGCGAAAAAAAAAAACCAGAAAGACATAACAAAATGTTAATTACTGTTCAAAATGCTTATTACTGTGAGCTAACAGACAGGGAGTTATGCAATAGAAATCTTCATTATGAAGAGTCCTGCTGATCAAAACTGTTTGTCGCATACAGTCGATTTTCCATCTTGCCAAGAAGACATAATGGAAAACTACTATATGATTCAGCCAGGGGAACACCAAACAGCACCTGCAGAAGGACAGATACAGTATATATACACCTTGTGAAGCTACAACTATTCCAACTGCCTCTGACAGTTGGTCTGGCCTTCTTGATAGCATACAGCTAATGTATATGCCTCATCAAGATCAGGTTGTGCCGAGTGATGCTGGATATCCATTCCTCATAGAAGCAGAACAGTCATCAATGTACATGTCTCAAGGAATACCAGCCATGCCAACTACCTCTAGATCTACAGTATGTCCCCAACAGAAACAAAAGAAATATTAGTGAATGTCTTATGGAATATCAGCCATGCCAACTACTGCTGGTTCTATGTCCCCATCAGCAGCAGAAGAGATATCAGTGAGCTTGTCTGTGCTACATGCCACTAGAAGACAACGCAAGATGACAACAAAAATGGATATTGCTGTCAGTGTACTCTG
Source organism: Hyperolius riggenbachi (assembly GCF_040937935.1). NCBI lineage: Eukaryota > Metazoa > Chordata > Amphibia > Anura > Hyperoliidae > Hyperolius > Hyperolius riggenbachi. The sequence goes on from NC_090653.1 coordinate 215,618,858, forward strand.
TTTCATTATTAAAATAAACTTTCATTTTACCTAGTAAAAGGCTAATAAAACTACTTTGATTGTAAAATACAAGGTAAAATGAAAGTTTATTTTAATAATGAAACAGATTGTTGGCATGCATTTTTCATGTGCTATAGAAATGTCCTGAGTGCTAAAAAGGTGCTCGGTAGATTGAGCAAGAAGGTCCAGTGAGACCTCCTCTATCTCCAGCTTCATCCCAGATGTGCATAGTGACTCTAGCCATGATGATGGCATTTGATAAAAAAAAAATGCTTTAGGCTATATTCACAGTGGGACATTGTGTTTTAATGCGACGTTACAGTCGCAACGTGTCTGTGTTAAGAGGTAACGTATTGCAAGCAGTGAGTTACCACAACGCAACGTTTTTTAACGTCGCACTGTGAGCGGCCCAAAGGATTAGCATTGCAGTGCGGTAAGCTGCGTTATAAGACTTTATAACGTGCGACCATAACGTTCCACTGTGAATGCGACCTAATACTGTGATATTTACTGAATCGAAGCAATGTACAGGATTTGTTTCTGTATACTTTATTATAAACAATAGATGCCCACTTTTTTTTTTATTAACTCCATACCGTATGTGATATCTCACTTTTAATACATTAACACTTACGTTGTATTTTTTGCAGCTATGCCAATAAACATGTTAGAAAAAAAAACTGTTAAATGAAATTCAGATGTCAATACTCAACCAACTGTTGTAGTCCAATCAATAAAGTTAAATAAGATAAAATTGGATTGTACCTGTCTGTAAAGGGTTTCTTACCTATGCGGAATCGCATGCGAAGTCGCGGCAAAAACGCATGCGGAATCGCACCTGCATGCGATTTCGTCCGCGGTGGAATGCAGGCGATTCAGCACCGCACTAGTGGAAACGACCCCTGAGAGCCATACTCTACACAGTCTATTCTAAGGAGCTGAACTCCACATCAGAAAAAAATCTTTGCAAGATGCTGCACACACAGATGCTGTACAGACACAAAAGATCAGTATCTGCAAAAGATCTGTTCCTGCCAAAAATCCATTCCTGCAAATTGCAGTGATAGTCTATGAGATCTGCAGATCATCATACACACATGATTTAACTGATATATATATAAGCCGAGGGATGAGCAGCACAAACCGAATTTTATGCAATACTATGCAAAGTATGCACGCAGCACTGGAGGTCCCCAGACTCCATAAGAAATATATAAATACAGAGGGTGCTGCAGCACACAACAGGAGAACAGTGACAGGGGCTCTTGGTTACGCTTTAACGCGTTTAAGCTCACCAACTGCGCCAAAGTGTCCCCGATCTGGTGAGTCCTACTCTAACCAGGCAAAAATGCTAGTTTTTATCAGGCAAAAATGCTAGTTTTTATCCGCGTTAAAGCGTAACCAAGAGCCCCTGTCACTGTTCTCCTGTTGTGTGCTGCAGCACCCTCTGTATTTATATATTTCTTATGGAGTCTGGGGACCTCCAGTGCTGCGTGCATGCTTTGCATAATATTGCATAAAATTCGGTTTGTGCTGCTCATCCCTTGGCTTATGTTATTTTCCCCTGTGAGCGTGCATAACCACACCCATCTCTAGCACAGTTAAGCATATAAATGAGCGGTGCTCATAGTTCAGTTAGTAGCTAGTAGAAGGTGAGGTGTTTTTAATTTCATTTCTCCCATTTAGCTGACCCCTGGGCTTTTGGCATGGTTCCCACTAGAACGCTGATAAAAACTAGCATTTTTGCCTGGTTAGAGTAGGACTCACCAGATCGGGGACACTTTGGCGCAGTTGGTGAGCTTAAACGCGTTAAAGCGTAACCAAGAGCCCCTGGCACTGTTCTCCTGTTGTGTGCTGCAGCACCCTCTGTGTATATGTGTATATATATATATATATATATATATATATATATATATATATATAATACATCTACATGAGGCTTGAAATTAACCGCCCGCCTGCCCACAGCCGATGGGCGGCGGCAAGGACTGGGCCTAAACGACCGCAATACGCCCATCGGCGGCGGTGGGCGTAGTTATGCGCCGATCGCGTGACACGATCCAGCGACAGGCTTCACCCCCCTTGCGCAGTAACCCGCCGGCTGTTCGGAAGCGCCGGCGGGTTACTAGCGTCCAGATCGCCGCATACAAACTGTATAATACGCTTTGTATTGTATACAAAGCGTATTATACAGGCTGCCTCCTGCCTTGGTGGTCCCAGTGTGCGAGGGACCACCAGGGCAGGCTGCAACCACCCTAGTCTGCACCCAAACACATTGATCTGCCCCCCCCTGCCCCCTGATCGCCCACAGCATCTATTCCCCCCTCTAATCACACCTTGAGACACCCATCAATCACCTCCTGTCACCCCCTAGCACACCTACCCATCAGATCAGGCCCTAATTTGCCCCGTGTGGGCTCCTGATCCCTCGGCCAAACCCTCAGACCCCTTTCTGATCACCTCCCCAGTGCATTGATTGCATCTATGCTATGCTATGGCTGGATAGTGTAATGGTTAAAGGCTCCGCCTCTGACACAGGAGACCTGGGTTCGAATCTCGGCTCTGCCTGTTCAGTAAGCCAGCACTTATTCAGTAAGGAGTTCTTTGGGCGAGACTCCCTAACACTGCTACTGCCTACTGAGTGCGCTCTAGTGGCTGCCTCATAAGCGCTTTGAGTCCGACAGGAGAAAAGCGCTATACAAAAATAAAAAAAGGAATTATCTATTTTCCCCTCTAACCACCCCCTGAGACACCCATCAATCACCTCCTGTCACCCCCCCCCCCCCCCCCCCAGCACTCCTATCCATCAGATCAGGCCCAATACAACATGTCATCTAAGAGGCCACCCTGCTTATGACCGGTTCCACAAAATTCGCCCCCTCATAGACCACCTGTCATCAAAATTTGCAGATGCTTATACCCCTGAACAGTCATTTTGAGACATTTGGTTTCCAGACTACTCACGGTTTTGGGCCCGTAAAATGCCAGGGCAGTATAGGAACCCCACAAGTGACACCTTTTTATAAAAAAGACACCCCAAGGTATTCTGTTAGGTGTATGACGAGTTCATAGAAGATTTTATTTTTTGTCAAAAGTTAGTGGAAATTGATTTTTATTGTTTTTTTCACAAAGTGTCATTTTTCACTAACTTGTGACAAAAAAATAAAATCTTCCATGAACTCACCATACACCTAACGGAATACCTTGGGGTGTCTTCTTTCTAAAATGGGGTCACTTGTGGGGTTCCTATACTGCCCTGGCATTTTAGGGGCCCTAAACCGTGAGGAGAAAACAAATGCCTCAAAATGACCAGTGAATAGGACGTTGGGCCCCTTAGCGCACCTAGGCTGCAAAAAAGTGTCACACGTGGTATCGCTGTACTCAGGAGAAGTAGTATAATGTGTTTTGGGGTGTATTTTTACACATACCCATGCTGGGTGGGAGAAATCTCTCTGTAAATGGACAATTGTGTGTAAAAAAAAAAAATCAAAATTTTGTCATTTACAGAGATATTTCTCCCACCCAGCATGGGTATATGTAAAAATACACCACAAAATACATTATACTACTTCTTCTGAGCACGGCAGTACCACGTGTGTGGCACTTTTTTGCAGCCTAACTGCGCTAAGGGGCCCAAAGTCCAATGAGCACCTTTAGGCTTTACAGGGGTGCTTACAATTAGGCACCACCCAAAATGCCAGGACCGTAAACACACCCCACAAATGACCCCATTTTGGAAAGTAGACACTTCAAGGTATTCAGAGAGGAGCATAGTGAGTCCGTGGCAGATTTCATTTTTTTTTGTCGCAAGTTAGAAGAAATGGAAACTTTAAAAAAAAAAATTTTTGTCACAAAGTGTCATTTTCCGCTAACTTGTGACAAAAAATAAAATCTTCTATAAACTCACCATGCCTCTCAGTGAATACTTTGGGATGTCTTCTTTCCAAAACGGGGTCATTTGGGGGGTATTTATACTATCCTGGAATTTTAGCACCTCATGAAACATGACAGGTGGTCAGAAAAGTCAGAGATGCTTCAAAATGGGAAAATTCACTTTTGGCACCATAGTTTGTAAACGCTATAACTTTTACCCAAACCAATAAATATACACTGAATGGATTTTTTTTTAATCAAAGACATGTAGCACAATAAATTTGGACAAAAATGTATACAGAAATTTTACTTTATTTGAAAAATGTCAGCACAGAAAGTAAAAAAAAAAAAGTCATTTTTTTGACAAAATTCATGTCTTTTTTGATGAATATAATAAAAACTAAAACTCGCAGCAGCAATCAAATAGCACCAAAGAAAGCTGTATTATTGACAAGAAAAGGAGGTAAAATTCATTTAGGTGGTAGGTTGTATGACCGAGCAATAAACCGTGAAAGCTGCAGTGGTCTGAATGGAGAAAAAGGCTCTGGTCCTTAAGGGGCGAAAAGACTGTGGTCCTCAAGTGGTTAAAGGGACTCCGAGCTCAAAATCAAAATGAAATTTGTACTCCCCTTGGGCTTTCTACAGCCCACCGTAGGTCGGGAGGTCCCACGATGGCATCCTGGCTCTTCTCCCAGGCCTTCTCCCAGAGATGGCTGCCCGGTGGCTTCTGGGCGGCTCCAGCCGACACTGGCCCGAGTGTCGCGCTCCTTCTTCCGCATACGTCACGTATGACTTCACACGCCGGCCGCCTCGCGTCATCACGGCGGCTGGCGTGACAGTACGGCGCATGCGTGAAATCGGAGGACTTTCGCAGTGTCAGCGCACCTTTTGTGCGCTGACCACGGAGATGATCCCACAATCGTTACAGTATTCCTTATAAGTCTTTGTGCAGCCCCACTGTTGTTCGTACTTTTTAACTTGTAATTATCATATGAAGTGTTGATCATATAAATTTACAATTTTTTTAGGATTAACGTCTGTACTTCCTCAAGACATCTTCCAAATAATCCTTTGGTTCTGAAGCGACCACCAACGGTGTAAACTCAGCTGATCTTGAAATTTTACAGCATCCTCCTTGCACAATTTTTCCAACATCTTGTGTTAATACATAATTATTCGGTCAGTTAATCTTTGTATTTATGAAACTTTTTGTTAAATAACCTGAAATCTTTCCAGTGCATATGGTACAATGAATATAACTTTGCTCGCAAAATGCTGCATGTACTGCGATTATGAATTCCAAAATTCCCTTGTTGTTTTGGCTTCAACATCAGAGCCTGGCACAGCCAAAACTTTTAATCAAAGGGGTTCTGTGTGGGAACCTGTGGATAAAAACCGCCTCTTACCTGGGGCTTCTATCTGCCCCATGTAGGAGTAACGTCCCACGGCGTCCGTCTCCGATCCGCTGTTCCCCCGACGCCAACACCGGGCATTATTCGTCTGGCATAGCAGAATAATGCGCTCTGCTATTTACGTCCTCTGAAGTTTACTGCACAGACGCAGTACGAAGTTATCTTGTACTGCGCAGTAAGCTTCCGATGATGCGGGCGGGAACGAACAGGCCGCGGCCGCGCAGCCGCTGTTGTACAGCGTGACACGTTACATCGGGCCGGCGGCGGGTAACGGCGGGTCTCAGGAAGACAGCGTGGCACATTACTGATACATGGGGCAGATAGAATCCCCAGGTAAGAACTCCTTTAAAGGACTCAAGAGGCAAAAAACTTAAAAAAAAGTTTAATACCTGCATGAAGTTAAAATGCACGGAGGATGCCATTGTCGCACTCCATATCATTCGTTAGGGTCCCCGCTGCTCGTTGTCCACCTGGGCCAGCTCCCGACCCCACAGCTCGGGCCCGGCTCTCCTGTCTCCACTAAAATAGCTGCCTGAACTGGCCGGGGCTGCGCAGTCCGCACAGATGCGAGTGCAGCTGCGCAGCTCTATTATTATTATTATTATTATTTATTGTATTTATAAAGCGCCAACATATTACGCAGCGCTGCACAATAGATAAATGGGTTAACATACAGGTAGAACATACGGAAACTCACAACAAAACAAGATCATGCAAATGATTTGATAACAATACAGTGTCATAGGTCAAGATAGAGACTGTTCGAGTCTACAAGAAGGGTGGTTGTGAGTAAGATTGCATAATCAAGATGGATACATTAGGGAAGAGGGCCCTGCCAGAGGCTTACAATCTAAAGGGTGGGGTGGAGACAATAGGTGCGTCTTTTGAGAGGGGGTCTAACAGAACATATTATGATACTGGTGTAGGGGGGTATGCGAGCGTGAAGAGGTGAGTCTTGAGAGCTTGTTTGAAGGTATTAAAGGTGGGGGCGAGTCTGACGGCTGGTGGGAGAGAGTTCCAGAGAGTAGGGGCAGCCCTGGTGAAGTCCTGCAATCGTGCGTGTGACTGAGTTATGCGTGGTGCGACTAGGCGCAGGTCATTGGAGGATCGGAGGGGGCGGGCTGGTATGTGCCTGTGGACCAGATCAGAGATGTAGGTCGGGCAGGTCTTGTGCACTGATTTGTAGGCCAAGCACAGGATTTTGAAATTGATCCTAAAGCTGATGGGGAGCCAGTGTAGTGCTTTACAGAGCGGAGTTGTAGAGGCACTGCGGTGAGAAGAATGTATCAGTCTGGCTGCCGCATTCATTACCAATTTAAGTGGGTCAGTACGGTTAGAGGGGAGGCCAGATAAAAGAGAATTGCAGTAGTCTAGGCGGGAGATGACAAGGGCATGGATAAGGAGTTTAGTGGTGTCAAGTGACAGGTAGGAGCGGATCTTGGAGATGTTGCGGAGGTGGAAGTTTCAGGATCTGACAATACCTTGGATGTGGGCTGTAAAGGAAAGTTCAGAGTCCAGAGTAACGCCTAGACAGCGGGCTTGGGAGGTAGGGTGGATAGTAGTATTTTCAATAGTGACGTGCAGATCTGGGAGGGGTGCAGCTGTGCGGGGTGGGAATATTAGAAGCTCAGTCTTGTCCAAATTAAGCTTCAGGTACCTGGCAGCCATCCAGGAGGAAATGGATGTGAGGCAGGCAGAGACTTTGTCCATGGTAGAGGAGGAGAGATCTGGGGTGTGGAGATATATCTGGGTGTCGTCGGCATACAGGTGATAATTGAAACCCATGGAGGAGATGATTTTACCAATTGAGGCAGTATAGAGTGAGAACAGGAGTGGTCCTAGGACGGAACCTTGAGGAACACCAACTGAGAGGGGTGTAGGAGCGGATGAGGAGCCATTGAAAAATGTTGTGAAGGAGCGGTTGGAGAGGTAGGAGGAGATCCAGGCTAAGGCTAGGTCCTGAACGCCCATTAGCTGCAGGGAGTGGAGGAGGAGGGAGTGGTCGACAGTGTCAAATGCCGAGGAGAGGTCCAGGAGGAGCAGGATGGAGTATTTACCTTCGGCTTTGGCAAGGGCAAGGTCGTTTACCACTTTGGTGAGGGCTGTTTCTGTAGAATGGGCTGTGCGAAAACCAGACTGCAGGGGATCGAGAAGGGAGTTGGAGTTAAGGAAGTTGGTCAGGCGTTGTTGGGCCAGGCGTTCAAGAATTTTTGAGGCAAAAGGGAGGAGAGAAATTGGGCGGTAGTTGGATGGCAGAGCAGGGTCAAGTGAAGATTTCTTTAGCAGGGGAAGCACAGTGGCCTGTTTGAATATGGAGGGGAAGATGCCGGTGGAGAAGGAGAGGTTGAACAGATGGGTGAGGACAGGGGCCAGATCAGAAAAATGTGGGCGCAGAGAATCAGATGGGACCGGATCTAGGGGGCAGGAAGTGGCAGGTGAAGTTGCCAGCAGCTGGTTGACTTCCTCCACCGTGACAGGATTGAAGGAGGTAAGGGAGGAGAAAGAGGCAGGAGTCGGATGTGGTGGGGAGGCGGGGGCGATAGAGTGGAGGAGAGAAATATCCCTCCGGATTGTTGTAATTTTGTTGATAAAGTAGTTTGATAGGTCAGTGGCTGAGAGGGTGGAGGTTGGGGACGGAGGTGTGGGGTTAAGTAGGGCATTGAAGGTGGCAAAAAGATGACGTGGGTTGGAGGCTTGGGTAGCGATCAAGTGAGTGAAGTATATCTGTTTACTATCAGCGAGGGCAGTATGGTACGTCTGCAACTTGGTCTATGCCTTCCCTCCCCGATCCACGCTAGAGGCTGTCTACTGTAGCATGGATCGGGGGGGGGGGGAGGTCCTAGAGCTGCGTCGCCGTACTTGCATCTGTGCGTACTGCGCAGCCGCGGCCAGCTCAGGCGGCCATTTTAGTGTTGGCAGGAGAGCCGGGCTGTGGGGTCAGGAGCTGGCCCAGGTGGACAATGAGCAGTGGGGACCCTAAGGAACGACATGGAGTGCGCCAATGGCGTCCTCCGTGCATTCTAATTTCATGCATGTAACGATCGGTATAACACAGAGAGGGTCTGATTACCGGTGATCTGCAGTATCACCGGGAATACAGATATATACCAGATTATTGATGATCTGCAGTATCACCGATAATCAGATATACCTCTAACCTCTGGACACCTGAGTGATGAGAGTGTTTTGGTGCAACAGTAATACTTTGAGGTCTGCACCTCAGGAGTTGGTACAGAAGCAGTAAGGAATACTGCACTGAAGTATGTTCCTTCCGATAGCCTAAACTCTCCCGGGGGAGGAGTTTAGGCTGAGAGTAGGAAGGATCACGAGTGAGTGACACCAGAGAGGAGGTGTCACTAACAGGTCTGGGAACTGCCTCTAACAGTAAGGCCAGTTCTCAAGGTCGGGCAAGCCAGGTCGTTAACACACAGACAGATAAAGTACAGATTCAGGAGACAGATGCGGAATCCAATAAACAGGCAGGGTCTGGCAACGGAGTATCAGAATAACAAGGTACAGAATCAGGAGGCAGATACAGAGTCCAGGGACGAGCAGAGTTTGGCAACAGGATATCAGAACTAGCAGGGTACAGAATCAGAGTTCAGAGGGATAGTCAGGCAGGCAGAAGGTCATAACAAATAATACAGTTCAATATTCCTAGCGCTAAGGTGTGAGCTCCTTGATTATCAACACCTTTGGAAACTATGCTAGAACACAGATACTGACAAGGTCTGAGTGCTACCACGTAGTGATCGCAACGCCAGACACCAGAGAAATGACCAGCACCCAGTATATATACTATAGCGCTCTCCAGCGCCACCCCTAAGTGCTGGACCAATGGAAGGTGGTAAAAATGTCAGCTGACCAGCTTGGTCAGCTGACTCTTCTCTGGCTGTCATATAAGCTCTGCCTCTCAGCGCGCGCGCGCGCGTCCTTCTGAACCTGTGTGGACTAGCAGTCCCAGCCACACCAGACATGTCTTGCAATGTATCCGCTGATACGGGCGCGGAAGCCGCCGCACCGCTCTCCAAGCAAGCGGCGGCTTCCCCGCGTCCACCTACAGTGTTAGTAGTACTGCTATGCGCACAATCCGCCGCATCCAATGCGGACTCCACCGCTCTGCCCATGCGGCATGCGGCGGTTTCTTCGCGTTGTGCCGCCATGTCAGAAGTGGAAACAGCCGCCTTATCCTGAGTACTTGCGGCGGCTTTTCAGCGTTTCCTCACAGTCCCGCCCCCCCACTCCCCCCCACCCCCTGAGGAGTGGACTCCGGACAGCTCCTACCAGGCTTATCAGGATGCAATGCGTGGAACTCCCTCCTTAATTTGTCAGCATGCATGCGACACTCAGGTACCCATGATCTCTCCTCAATACCATACCCCTTCCAGTGTACCAGATATTGTACTGAGTTCTGAACTATGCGTGAGTCTAAAATCTTCTCTACTTCATACTCAGGTTGGTCATCTATCATCACAGGAGGAGGAGGAGTGGGACCCACATGGACTGCTGGTTTAAGCAGGGACACATGAAAGGATCTTACGCCACGCATACTAGCAGGAAGATCGATGGCATAAGTAACATTGTTGATCTTTCTAGTTACCGGAAATGGACCCACAAACCTGGCCCCCAACTTGGCTGAAGGCTGTTTTAAGGTCAAGTGGCGTGTGGACACCCAGACTAAGTCTCCTGGTTGAAACTTCCACTCTAAGGAACGTTTTTTATCAGCTTGACCTTTCTGACTTTGAAACGCCTTCTCCAAATTATTTTTCACGATCCACCACACGTCCTTAAATGACCTTTGCCAGGCCTCCAGAGCTGGAAACGGAGTGGAGGCGACTGGCAATGGGGAGAATTTAGGCAGCTTCCCAGTTACTATCTGAAATGGACAAAATCCCGAGGAGGAACTTTTCAAATTATTGTGCGCAAATTCTGCGAAGGACAAAAACTTGACCCAATCACTTTGCGCTTCTGCAACGTAACACCTCAAAAACTGTTCCAACGATTGGTTGACTCTCTCAGTCTGACCATTGGTCTGTGGGTGGTAGCCCGACGAAAATGACAGTTCCATGCCCATTTGGTGACAAAATGCCCTCCAAAATGTTGAAACAAATTGGACTCCCCCCGATCTGACACTATGTTTTCCGGAATGCCATGCAATCGGAAAACGTGGATGATGAACAAATCGGCCAGCTCCCGGGCCGAGGGTAGTCCTTTCAAGGGCACAAAATGGGCCATTTTACTAAAGCGGTCGACTACCACCCAAATGACAGACATGCCCTCAGACCTGGGCAGCTCACCCACAAAATCCATGGACAAGTGGGTCCACGGCTCACTCGGGGTGGGCAAGGGCTGCAACGTTCACACAGGTGCCAGCCGGGAGGGCTTACTTTTCGCACATACCGCACACTCCCTGACATACTCCTTGCAATCTGTTGCCAGAGAAGGCCACCAAGCACACCTGACAACAAGATCCCGTGTTCTGGAGGCCCCAGGGTGTCCCGCATTTTTGTGTGAGTGGAACATCTGTAAGATCTGAAGACGGAATGGCAGTGGTACAAACATAACCCCTTCCGGCTTCTCCTCTGGGGCATCCTGCTGAAAGGGCCCTAACGTCTCCGTCCAATCTTTCCATGTCTCAGTTGTTGCTAGTACTAGTTTCTGTGGGACAATGGTCTCTGGGGTGGAGGGCTGTGCTGTCTCTGGCTCAAAGCATCTGGACAGGGCATCTGCCTTAATGTTTTTGCTACCTGGAGTGTACGTAATTATGAATCTGAACCTCGAGAAGAACAATGACCATCGAGCCTGACGGGGGCTTAATCTCTTAGCTCCCTCGATGTATTCCAAATTTTTGTGATCAGTGTAAACTGTAATCGTATGTTCTGCTCCTTCCGACCAATGACGCCATTCTTCAAAGGCCAACTTGATGGCCAGGAGCTCCCTGTTGCCTATGTCGTAGTTTCTCTCTGCCAGGGAGAACCTACGGGAAAAATAGGCACTTGGGTGTAATCTACCCTGCAACCCTGATCGCTGAGACAGCACAGCCCCCACCCCAACCTCCGAGGCGTCCACCTCAACAACAAAGGGGTAGGAAGTGTCAACGTGTCTTAGGATGGGTGCAGAGCAAAACAAGTCTTTCAAAGTGGAGAATGCCTGCAGAGCTTCTGGAGACCAGTGGGTAGTATCTGCCCCTTTTTTAGTGAGACTGGTGAGAGGTGCAATGACAGTGGAGTACCCCTTTATGAACCTTCTATAGTAATTGGCAAAGCCTAATCTTTGAAGGGATTTTAACCCCACTGGTTGAGGCCATTCTAACACTGCAGAGACCTTGGCAGGATCCATAGACAGGCCCGAGGTGGAAATTATGTACCCTAAGAAGGCGACAGATGTTACCTCGAAGATGCATTTCTCCAATTTAGCGTAAAGCATGTTTCGTCTTAGTTTGTCCAATACAAACTTGACGTGTGTCCTGTGCTCAGAGAGGTTGTTCGAGAAAATAAGTATATCATCTAGGTATACTAACACGAATTTGCCCAACACCTCCCTGAATACCTCATTAATTAGTTCTTGGAAAACAGCCGGGGCGTTACACAGCCCGAAGGGCATCATTAAGTACTCTTAATGCCCGTCGGGCGTGGTAAAGGCCGTCTTCCATTCATCGCCCTGTCTAATCCGCACCAGGTTTTTATGCACCCCGTAAATCCAATTTTGAAAAGATCTTAGCGTTGGTAACTTGTGTAAACAGGTCATCTATCAGGGGCAAAGGGTAGCGATTCTTCACTGTGATTTTATTCAGACCCCAGTAATCAATGCATGGCCGCAGGCCTCCGTCCTTTTTTTTAGCAAAAAAGAACCCTGCGCCAGCGGGCGACTGAGAGGGGCGAATGAATCCCTTGGCTAAATTCTCACGAATGTACTCCTGCATGGCCATTTTCTCTGGCCCAGACAAATTGTAGAGATGACCCCTAGGGGGCATACAACCAGATCGGAGATCGATGGGGCAATCAAACGGGCGATGTGGAGGTAACTTATCCGCAGCCTTGGGACAGAACACATCAGAATACTCGGAATATTGTACTGGTACACCCTCCAAATGAATCCTGGTCTGGCCCAAAGTCACCTTCCCTAAACCCTGCTGGAAACAATGAGTTGACCAGCTAGTTAGCTGCCCAGTGGCCCAATTGATCTGTGGGGAGTGAAGGTGCAACCATGGCATGCCAAGGATAATTGTGGAGGTGGTCATGTGCAATACAAAAAACTGTAACTTTTCCTTATGTAGCACCCCTATAGTGACTTCCACCTCTGGTGTCTGAGACAGCGGATCATCACTCTGCAGGGGGGAATCATCTACTGCCGTAACCTGAATGGGTGGTTTTACCGGGGTGAGCGGAATACCTAATTTCTTTGCAAATTCAAAATCCATAAAATTCGCTGCAGAACCTGAATCAACAAAGGCCTCAGAATCTTCGGTTTTATCTCCCCATGTAACTGTACAAGGAAGAAGCAACCGTTTATCTTCTAGGGGTAAAAGTCGTGCGCCTAGGGTGTTACCCCCTACAACTCCTAGGCGGTAGCGTTTCCCGACTTATTAGGACAATTACGTACTCTATGACCCCCCTCTGCACAGTAAAGACACAGCTGCTCAGACATCCTACGTCTTCGCTCCACTTGAGATAGTTTCGACCGACCAATTTGTATTGGTTCGGGTGGAGGCGAGACGGGAGGAGGTGGAGTTACTGGGGGTGCAGCGTAGGACACCCTTTTTACATGACTACTACCCCGGGTTTGTTTCTGATAGCGCAGCCTGCGGTCGACTCGAATGGCCGATGTAATGGCCTCATCGACTGTTTTTGGTTCAGGCAGACTTAACATGAGATCTGAGACCTCATCTGACAACCCCGATAAGAAACAATCTAAGAGGGCATAGGTGTCCCACCTGGCTGAAACTGACCACCTCCTAAATTCTGCTGCGTAATCCTCGACCGGACCCTTGCCTTGATGTAAAAGCTTGAGCTTCCGTTCAGAAGTCGCGGCAAGGTCTGGGTCATCGTAAATTACTGCCATAGCTTTAAAAAATTCATCCACTGAGGTGAGGGCTAAGTCTCCGGTGGGCAAACTGTACGCCCACGTCTGAGAATCGCCTGATAACAAAGTCTTAATAAATGTGACCCTTTGGGCCACCGTTCCAGAAGATCGGGGTCTCAATTCGAAATAAGATAACACTCTACTTCTAAAATTTCGGAAGTCAGATCTGTGACCAGAAAATTTCTCAGGTACAGGCATACGTATGTCAGAGCTAGGAGGGGATCGCACCTCATCCACTGCCGTCTGGAGGGTTTGTAAAGAACCAGACAAGGCGTCAATCATAGTCTTGTGACTACCCAGCACTTGGTTGATGTTGTCTACCGAAGTGGCAAGTGCGCCCAGACGGTCAGTGTGTGCGTCCATTTGCATTTTGGTCTGGCGTTCTGTAACGATCGGTGTAACACAGAGAGGGTCTGATTACCGGTGATCTGCAGTATCACCGGGAATACAGATATATACCAGATTATTGATGATCTGCAGTATCACCGATAATCAGATATACCTCTAACCTCTGGACACCTGAGTGATGAGAGTGTTTTGGTGCAACAGTAATACTTTGAGGTATGCACCTCAGGAGTTGGTACAGAAGCAGTAAGGAATACTGCACTGAAGTATGTTCCTTCCGATAGCCTAAACTCTCCCGGGGGAGGAGTTTAGGCTGAGAGTAGGAAGGATCACGAGTGAGTGACACCAGAGAGGAGGTGTCACTAACAGGTCTGGGAACTGCCTCTAACAGTAAGGCCAGTTCTCGAGGTCGGGCAAGCCAGGTCGTTAACACACAGACAGATAAAGTACAGATTCAGGAGACAGATGCGGAATCCAATAAACAGGCAGGGTCTGGCAACGGAGTATCAGAATAACAAGGTACAGAATCAGGAGGCAGATACAGAGTCCAGGGACGAGCAGAGTTTGGCAACAGGATATCAGAACTAGCAGGGTACAGAATCAGAGTTCAGAGGGATAGTCAGGCAGGCAGAAGGTCATAACAAATAATACAGTTCAATATTCCTAGCGCTAAGGTGTGAGCTCCTTGATCATCATCACCTTTGGAAACTATGCTAGAACACAGATACTGACAAGGTCTGAGTGCTACCACGTAGTGATCGCAACGCCAGACACCAGAGAAATGACCAGCACCCAGTATATATACTATAGCGCTCTCCAGCGCCACCCCTAAGTGCTGGACCAATGAAGGTGGTAAAAATGTCAGCTAACCAGCTTGGTCAGCTGACTCTTCTCTGGTTGTCATATAAGCTCTGCCTCTCAGCGCGCGCGTGCTTCTGAACCTGTGTGAACTAGCAGTCCCAGCCACACCAGACATGTCTTGCAATGTATCCGCTGATACGGGCGCGGAAGCCGCCGCACCGCTCTCCAAGCAAGCGGCGGCTTCCCCGCGTCCACCTACAGTGTTAGTAGTACTGCTTTGCGCACAATCCGCCGCATCCAATGCGGACTCCACCGCTCTGCCCATGCGGCATGCGGCGGTTTCTTCGCGTTGTACCGCCATGTAAGACGCGGAAACAGCCGCCTTATCCTGAGTAGTTGCGGCGGCTTTTCCGCGTTTCCTCACAATGCAGGTATTTTTTTCCAGTTTTTTTGCCTCTTGAGTCCTTTACAGTGCTGCCGATGTTCAAAACTCCAAAATTAGTATAAAAATCCTTGTGATGTCCCCTAGACCTTACAGATGAAAGGTGGGTACAAGAGCGCCTGTGTGTTCAGCCATTAATAAGAACATTTTTATGCAGATTAGGATTTTGCATGAGGGGGGGGGTCCTTGTCATTTTTCCAATTAAGGTACACAGAAATTACAGAAGGCTGCCCAAGATCCAAAAAAACAAAGCAGGACATGTGCATAATTGAACAACAATTGGACATGGTGGAAACATATGGTAAAAAATTGTATAAGTGTTCAACCAATATATTTTTGTAATAGTGATCTAGCCTATCACTAATTTTTTATGTATTTATTAATTATACAGGATTGTAAAACTACAAAACACAGTACTTAAAAAATGTTATTCTTTCTTAGATAGTATTGTCTTTCAGCAGGGGTCCCCAAACCCCGGTCCGCAGCACGATGGGCCAAGAGACTTGTTGTGTCGGGACGTGGCTACATCACCGCCCTTCACTCCATTACACTGTAATGAGTACACATTACAGTTTAACTTTAACTTACATGCCATGCAAGCCGGAAACTGCCCGTCATAGTATTATTAATGTGCAACGCCTATAGTCCTGTACCCGACCATCTCTGCTCCATTAGCTGTTAGTGCACAACATCAAATGCACCTGGCTTTATCACCTCTTGCCTCGTGTAGCTGCGGCTGTAAGGTAATTAATTTCCTGGCATAGCTAAGAAAGTAGTGTGACGAGGGAGTTGAGTTGGGAGCACTGGGTAGAACGTAGCACAAATACATTTACATAGTTACATAGTTATTTGGGTTGAAAAAAGACATACGTCCATCGAGTTCAATCAGAGAACAAAGTACAACACCAGCCTGCTCCCTCACATACCCCTGTTAATCCAGAGGAAGGTGAAAAACCCTTACAAGGCATGGTCCAATTAGCCCCAAAAGGGAAAAAATACCTTCCCGACTCCAGGTGACAATCATATAAAATCCTTGGATCAACATCATTGGGCATTACCTAGTAATTGTAGCCATGGATGTCTTTCAACCCAAGGAAAGCCTCTAAGCCCCCTTTAAATGCATGTATAACATTTGCCATAACTACTTTCTGTGGCAATGCATTCCACATCTTAATCACTCTTAATGTAAAGAATCCTTTCCTAAATGAATTGCAAAAACGTTTTTTCTCCATGCGCAGATCATGTCCTCTAGTGCTTTGAGAAGGCCTAGGGACAAAAGCTCATCCGCCAAGCTTTTATATTGTTCCATGACGTATTTATACATGATCATTAGATCCCCTCTAAGGCGTCTTTTCACTATACTAAATAAACCCAGTTTATCTAACCTTTCTTGGTAATTGAGACCTTCCATCCCATGTATCAATTTTTTGGTTCGTCCCTGCACCTGCTCTAAAACTGCAATATCTTTCCTGTAATGTGTTGCCCAGAACTGAATTCCATATTCCAGATGTGGCCTTACAAGCGCGTTAAACAGGAGCAATATTATGCTAGCATCTCGAGTTTTTATTTCCCTTTTAATGCATCCCCAAATTTTGTTAGCTTTAGCGGCTTGGCATTGAGTACGATTGTTTAACTTTTTGTGGATGAGCACTCCTAAGTACTTCTACAAGTTTGATTTCCCCTACTGTATCCCATTTATTTAGTATGGTGGTAAACCATTGTTACGACCAAAATGCATGACTTTACATTTTTCGACATAGAATTTCATCTGCCATTTATGTGCCCATATAGCCATCCTATCCAGATCCTGTTGCAATATGACACTATCTTCCTGAGAGTTTATGATTCTGCACAATTTTTTATCATCTTCAAAAATAGTAACATTGCTAACTAGTGCATCTACTAGGTCATTACTAAATAAATCGATGAGCACTGGACCCAGTACGGAACCCTGTGGGACCCCACTGCTAACAGTCTCCCATTTTGAGTATGATCCATTGACCACAACTCTTTTTTCAGTCCATTAGCCAGTTCCTTATCCATGCACACAGACTCTTCCCCAGTCCTTGCATCCTCAACTTTTGCACCAGAATTTTGTGGGGAACAGTGTCAATGGCCTTTGCAAAGTCCAAGTATATCACATCTACAGCGTTCCCAATATCCACATTAGCGTTCACTACCTCATAAACAGGACCTGTCTTTAGTAAACACATGCTGATGCTGAGAAATAAGATTATTTATACTCATTTGTGCGATATGATTATAAAACAAATCATACATACCTGGGGCTTCCTCCAGACCCCTTTTAACAGATCGATTCCTCTGCACCATCCTCTACCTTCTGTGTCTTCCGCAGTGGTCCCAGTAGCTTTAGACAGTCGGCACAGTTAGGCTACGTCTGCTCCACCTTCTCACTCCAACTGCCAGTAGAGTAGAGTTCACTGCTGGCGGTGAAAGCAATTGCATCAAACAGGATAAAGTGTATTTAATATCACTTATACAGTAGTATGCATTGTAAATTAATAAAATGATGATAATTAATACACTGTATCGGGTTTTATGTAATTTATTCCAGTCCTGGTCTGCCGGGCCTGGTAAGGAATGTCTTGCATCTAATCATTCCTCAGGTTCAAAAAATTTTTGGACCCCAGTCTACAATTTTAAAACAGAAATTTTTTTTTTATTATTTAACGGACTACTACAATTAATAATTCTGTTTTTTAATTATTTATTTAGAGATTTATTACTTCACAATGCCTTCATGCATTATCGAAGGATGTCCAAACAAAAAAGGGAGAACAGCACAAGAAGGCGTCATTCTTCACAGCTTTCCTACAACTTATGACAATATATTTAGATGGTTGGAAGCCACTGGACAAAATTTTGAGAATATAGAAGCAGTTGCTTCAAAAATATTAGAGGGTAAGGATAGTGACTTATTTCGGTTGTGTTCTTCGCACTTCACTCCAGACTGCTATAAAACTAATACAAAAAGAAAAACATTAATGAAGTATACCATTCCAACAATCTTTACAATACCAGAATCGAAAGTTCTTATTGATGAGGAAGCAATTGTATCATTTAGCAGAAAAAGAAGGAAAACTGAGCATACCAGCCAAGACACTATGCAAAAATCCAAATTTTGTGAAACGTGTAAACGAAGCTTTGATGTTATTCAACATCCAGCTACATCTGACTCCACAACTCAAACACAGTCCAATGAATCTGGATTAATTGAAAGTACTTTCAACGATGAGCCTCACAGTGAGCATCCTTACTTATTTTCTTTTTCCACACCTCTTAAATCTAACAAAGGTAATTCATTACAGATTCTTGATACAGGGAAAAATGTTAATGTCATTACTGAGAGTCCTATTACTACAAATTTCCCACCGTTACCATTGAATCAAAAACTCAATGTGAAAGTTACACCCAAGACAGTACGGAAACAAAATGATTTAACGTCAAATAAGGTACAGCAATCTATATCAGAAAGCGAAGAGCTAGATGATTCTACGTTGTCTGATCCCGTGGTATCAAAAAACGATTTTGATCCGGATTTTAATCCACTTGATATTTCTATCCCGGATTCAGAATACAGTCAGGTCCCTCTCATAGAACAAACACTTAACGAAGATTCCTTTGAAATAATTGATGATTACATCCCAACAATTGTAAAAATGCGTAAATTTATTGTGTTCGAAAAATGTCTAGATGACCTTGTGAAAAAAGTACGATGCCAGTCCTCAACTTTGTGCAACAAAAAAATACGTAAAATTAGCAAACAAGTCATAGGATCTGCAATTATTATTAGAGCGGTCTGCGAGGATGGTCACAGATTCAAAGTTTTTGAATCACAACCCAAAGTGAAATATAGATATGCAGGAAATCTGTTACTTTCTTCCTCTATAGTCTTTGCTGGTCTTGGCTTCTCAGGATTTTCTAATTTTTCCAAAATATTTGGACTTCAAATGATCTGTGAAAAGACCTATTATAGTCACTAGCAGAAATACATATTCCCATCACTAGATCGCGCATGGCAGAAAGAAAAAATTAAAGTGAAAGAGGAAATCGCAAGGAAACCAATTACCACCAGGGGAGATGGCCAGTGCGATAGTCCTGGCCATAGTGCCAAGTATTGCGTTTATAAACTGATGGACCTTCTGACTGGAAAGATTATAGACTTTGAAGTCGTGCAATCGACACAATGTAAATCATCATCCGCAATGGAAAAATGTCACGTTTGCAAGCACCGACCCTCACAGACACAGAGAGAGAAACAGGTATGTGGATAAATGAAGACACCTCCGTGTACAAAGAATTGAAGTTAATTGTCGAAAATAAGAAACTAATTGCTGATTTAAAACATCTTGTTTGGTCCTGCCACACTTGCCCTCTGGAAGTATTCCATAGTACAGTACTCAAATACCGCACAAAAAGAATCCATTATGGTATTGATAGTATGGAAGCTAGAACAATCCTGGCAGTCTTGTCCAATAACAACAATGTTCAAAGACCACAGGCTGTAATGAAGAAAGAACATAGCAAAAAGTCGACGGATGGGATCCAAAAGGTATAAGATTTCGGCACCGAAAGGAAAAAACAAATGGGTTGTAAAAAATTTGATGGAACGCAGGAAATTTGATTTTCTTTTACCAATTCTTGAAGATACATTGAAAATCTCTGAGGGAACTTTAACATGTTCTTGGATTCCGCGGTCTACCAGTGTCCCGTCTAACATTTCCAAAATTCCAAGACCGGATTTTGAAGAACTAATGTCACAAAGGCACAACAGATTTGGACTAACTCAATAATATAGTCTGGTGTTAGTACAGTCAGGAACGAACATTTTTTATACTTCGACAATATTCGAACATTTTGTGCTCTATACTCTATAACAATCGATTTTACACTAAGGCCTCGATTCATAAACAGCAGTGCGATAAAAAAAATCTTGTCGGGAAAATACCGCACTCGGTATTTTCCCGGTCTGTGTGCTAATTCATAAAGATTTCCCCAGCTGCCCTTGGAGGTCGGTAAATTACCGCAGCCCATTGAGCGGTAGAGTAGAGCAGTGTCCCGATTCCCTCTTTGCCCTGCAGAAATGAATCACACAGACGTCTCTCTGGCTCTCCCACTGATGACTCAGACAGATGAGTCACACAGTCTTTCCCTGCCTGCAGAAATTACTCACACAGACGGCTCTTTCCACTGATGACTCAGACAGATGAGTCACACAGTCTTTCCCTGCCTGCTGAAATGATTCACACAGAGGGCTCTCTGGCTCTCTCCACAGATGAATCAAACAGACTTCAGATCTCTGCTCTTTGCATTAATCAGAGCTGTCAGAGCTGTCGGTAACTTGTTAAGACCTCACCAGAGGTGTCGGTAACTACCGCCAGGCTTACCGCTTGTTGAATGCTTTATGAATTAACATTTGCTGACAATTTACTGACATGTGTTGTCGGTAACTGTAGCCAAGTCGGTAATTTATCTCCCTGGTCGGTAATGTCAGCTTTCCATGCGGTAACAGCCTTTATGAATTGACATTTTGCTAAGTGGTCGGTAAAGTCTGCTGTTTTCAGCATTACCGCATGAGGTAATGCTTTATGAATCGAGGCCTAAATGTATGCAAAGGGAAGATGGATATCAAACGAAATGCATGCCTATTGCATTTAGGTCATGATTATTGACTTGGCCATTGCATAAGATGAGACTGATTTTCAACAAAAATCTTTTCCATATAAATTGCGGCATGCTTTAGGACACTGTTCAGATGCATTATGAGTCGCCAACAGATAACTTCTAAATCAATTTGGAGAACATTGAGCAGATAACATTGCCAGAAACCTCTTTTAATTCCACCAGTTATTTTTTAACGGTAAAACATATTCAGTAAGAAAATCATTACTATTTGAATGGACACCGGCAGACTCCAAGATAATACCAACACCACGCTTCACTAACTAGGTGATATGCATAGTACTTCCTTTCATTTTTCATACTCTTCTTCTATCATTGATTTGGCACAAGTCCATCTTGGGTTCTCCTGTCCATATGATATTGTTTCTAAAAGAATTTCATACCTTGATTACCTATACTGTTGTACCTACAGGTGTCTTGACTATAATGTGGAACTTATAGCTAAATTTCCTGTACTGTGGACACTCATACCGGCTTTATCTACGGTTTTGAACCAATAGTTGATGAATCAACACTATTGAATCTATAGCTTGATTGCCTATAGTGGGGATACAAATACCTTGCTTATCCAATACTCTTTCAATTAATGCTGGGTTACCAATACCAGAGATGGCTAACCTTGGCATTCCGGCTGTGGCAAAACTACCAACCCCATCATGTATTTGCCTCCACAAGTTGTGTTTAGAGATTTCTGAGTATTGCAGTCCCTCATTGGACTGATAGTTCGAGCCCAACCAGAGTGCCATGGTTAACCATCACTGAACTAAACAATGTAACCAATATCTGGAGTACCTATACCTCATACACTCTTACCTGGCTTATCCATACAGTTGAACCTATAGTTGTATTAACAATACTGTGAATTCATTAGTTTCATTGCCTATATTAGAGGTACTCATACCTGGCTTATTTATACTGTGTAACCTACAGCTGCCTTACCTAAAAAATGCACTCTTATACATGGCTTAGTTGTATTCTCCAAACTGTTGCAGTTTTACCTAAATTATGGAAGCAATAGTTGGTATGCCTATATTGTTTACGCTCATACTTGGCTTACTTATTCGGTTTAACCTATGTTTCCCTCACCTATACTGTTCTACTAATAGTTGGTTTGCCTATAATGGGGATACTAATACCTGCCTGACCGACAGTTGGATGTTAAATTTTTGGGAACCTTGTTAACGCTCATGATTTTCATTTATAAATTGTTTGTAGTTAATATACAAATTGTCTGTTAAGTATATCATATAGGAGACAAACACTACGATGTTTGTGAATAAATATGAATTGTAGTGGATTTACTTAAAATCTGCAATAATTTCTAAAACAAAATTATCCATGTGCAAAAATTTGGGCACCGCTACCTCGAAAAGAACTCAATATGTACTTGATCCCACCTTTTCCAGAAATTACAGCCTCTAAACGCTTCCTATACCTTGCGATGAGAGTCTACCTTCTGTACGAAGGTACTTTGGACCTTTTCTATTTACAAAACATCTTGAGGTTCATTCAGGTTTAATGACTTCCAATCATGGACAGCTCTCTTTAACTCACAACACAGATTTTCTAATCTACTAAGGTCTGGGGACTGAGATGGCCATTCATGAACGTTGTACTTGTTACTCTGCATGAATGCCTTAGTGTATTTTGAGCAGTGTTTCTGGTCGTTGTTTGGTTGAGATAAGGCTCCGGTGCAGCTTCAGCTGTGTCGATGATTCCATGGCATTGGTCTCCAGAATTTGCTGATAATGAGAAGAATCCATGTTTCGGTCTACTTTGACAAGATTACCAGTCCCTGCACTTGCCACAAAAGCCCCACAGCTTGATGTAAACTCCACCACATTTTACTGTAGGTAGAAGGTACCTTTCCTGAAAAGCTGTTTTATTTCCTCCGTTTATCAACCCACTAGTTATTACCAATCAACTCATTTTTAGTTTCATCAATACACATCATTTTTTTTTCTAAAATAAAGATGGCTTGTCCAAATGTGCTTTTGCATACCTCATTCTTCCTCTGCATCACTCTCGCATACAGCATCTCCTTGTGTAAAGTGCCATGAATGGTTGATCAATGCATAGTGAATCAATCCACATCCAGATGATGTTGTAGGTCTTCGATGCTGGTCTGATGGTCGACTGTAACTGTTTTCACAGTTTGTTGCTTCAGTCTCTAAGATATTCTGCTTGGTCTGCCACTTTTAGCCTAAACTTGAACTGAGCCTGTGGTCTTCCATTTCATCAACTTCTTCCTAACTGTGGAAACAGAAAGCTGAAATCTCTGAGACAGCTTTCTGCATCCCCTAAACCATGATGGCGAACAATATTGGTCATCAGGTCATTTAATAGTTTTTTTTGAGACCCACATGTTGCTACTCTTCATGACAAAAATTCATGACATAGATGTAACTGAAATGTTTAATTGTAAATAGGTTATCCATAATTTCACATCCAGCTGTATACTGTTGACCATACATCTTGTTTATGTATATTGTAAAACCAAAAGCTACCTTACCAAAAACGTTGACACTTATAACTTGCTTAGCTATATTGTTGAACCTATTGTTGTTTACCTTGATTAACTATAATGTTTAACCTAGAGCTTACTTTCATATACTATGTAACCTGTAGCTGGCTTCTCTATACTGTGCATCATGTAGCTGGCTTACCTAAAATGTGTTACCTATAGCTTGATTACATATACTTTAGAACCTATATTATATAAACCTATGTTTGTGCACCTACACATGCCTTATTTATACTGGGGAGTCTAATACATAGCATGCCCGTTTGTAGGGGTGTGCCGCCGCCCTGAGCGCTGTTGGGAGGGGGGCGCTGTAATGGAGGGGGGAGCCGGAGCCGCGGGGAGGGCTGACCGACCCCTCCCTTCCTCTCCCGTGCCGCCCTCCACGTTTCCCCCTCAGATGCAGAGTGACTGAGCCGGAAGCGCTGTATACAACTCACCTCCCTGCGTTCCAATCGCCGCTCTCTCACCACCGGTCTCCTCTCTGCATACATGTTGATACACACGCTGCTTCCTGTTTAGCCGGAAGCAGCATGTGTATCAGCGTGTATGCAGAGAGGAGGAGACCGGCGGCGAGAGAGCGGCAATTGGAATGCAGGGAGGTGAGTTGTATACAGCGCTTTCTGCTCAGTCACTCTGCATCTGAGGGGGGAGCGCGGCCGGGAGAGGAGAGGAAGGGAGGGAGAGGTCGGGCTGCCCTCCCCGTGGCTCCGGGTCCCCCCTCCATTATGGATGGCAGCTATCTACCTAACCTATACTGGGGAAGCTACCTATCTAAGCTATACTAGGGGGGCAGCTACCTATCTAACCTATACTAGAGGGGCACCTACCTAATGTAACCTATACTGAGGGGCAGCTACCTAATATAACCAATATCGCTGAAGCTACCTATCTCAGCTATACTGGGGGCACCTACCTAATCTAACCTATACTGGGGGGCACCTACCTATCTAACCTATACTGGGGGCAACCATACTGGCTACCTATACTGGAGGCACCTATCTGGCTAACCTATAGCGGGGGCAACTATACTGGCTCACCTATGCCTGACTACCTATACTGGGGGGACCTATAGCTGACTACCTATACTGGGGTACCTATTCTTGGCTACCTATACTGGGGGGACCTATACTAAGTGCAACTAGACCTTTACACCCTCCACCTGGGTGCATTTTAGCCTACAAACTGCACTGATACCTAGCTTTACTATAATATGAAAAACTATTGCTGCCTTTACATACATAATTCGAGAAAATGTGTCCCGGTCGACTTGAGGCGTAGGATACATCTGGTATATTGTATTTTCTGCTGATGCCCAACTTCAGGACGGTTTAGTTACTATTCCCCCTCCAGGCCACAATGGATGCTTGTGAAATGATAAAATTCGGCTTCCAGCTACAGAAGGTGGCCAATGTATTTTTTTATGAAAAGCAACTTATGCTACTTCTTCTGACGGCACTGAAGGTAATTACTAAACGCCGCTATAGATGTAATTTCGATTACAGTATACAGCGGAGCAGGCGGTACCCAAATCTTCATTGGCTGAATAGCACTGTTATTGACTTAACTATACTATGGAAAGTATAGCATTTTAAACTATACTGTGCCTTTATATTAAACATTTGCTTGGCTGTTCAATCAATGTTTAACTCTGATAGCGTTTCCAGTGTCCTATTCCATGTTCCTAAACTAATTAGCTTATAAATTAACAATTAGATGTTCACACGACATCGGTATTATTGATGCCAGGGTCATTAAGCATCCTCAAAACTTTGTGAAATTTAACGTGAGGGTTGGTAAGGAAGCGCTAGCTAAGTGTAAAAACAGATATTGTCATCTCTGGTTAAGTTAAAAATTATGATTTTTGCTTTGTAATTGTTTTTAATTTTTAAAATGTTTTTGATAGTAACGGAATTTTTTGGAGATGAAATAGAGTGGTCAACATACAGTGGTTTTCTAAAGTATTTTGCCCTCTTGAATTTTTCCACGTTTTTTCATATTATTGCCTCAAACATGAATTAATTTTATTGGAATTCCACGAGAAAGAGAAATACAAAGTGGAGTACACGTGCGTATTCTAATGATTCATTCATGATCATACATGATTCCAAACATTTATTTAAAGAGACTCTGAAGCGTGAATAAATCTCGCTTCAGAGCTTATATATAGCAGGGGCATGTGTGCCCCTGCTAAAACGCCGCCATCCCGCGGCTAAACGGGGGTCCCTTCACCCCCAAACCCACCCCTGCAAAATCTACGACCAACTTGGTCGTAGATTTTGCTCTTCCTGGAGGCAGGGCTAACGGCTGCAGCCCGCCTCACAGCGCGTCTATCAGCGGCGCATCGCCGCCTCTCCCCCGCCCCTCTCAGTGAAGGAAGACTGAGAGGGGCGGGGAGAGGCGGAGATACGCGCTGACAGGCGCGCGTGAGGCAGGGCTGCGGCCATTAGCCCTGCCTAAATCAGGAAGTGATCCCCGGGACTTCTCAAGGGGATTTGGGGGGTAAGGGACCCTTGTTTAGCCGCGGGATAGCCGCATTTTAGCAGGGGCACACATGCACCTGCTATATATAAGAGCTGAAGCGAGATTTATTCTCGCTTCGGACTCTCTTTAAAATACGTAAGTGCAAAGTGCGGTGTGCATACTTATTCAGCAACTTGAGTCAATACTTTGTAGAATCATGTATTGCTGCAATTACAGCTGCCGGTGTGTTATGGTATGGTATGTCTGTACCAGCTTAGCACATCTAGAGACTGAAATCCTTACCCATTCTTCTTTCCCAAAAAGCTCTAGTTCATTCAGATTAGATGGACAGCGTTTGTGAACAACAGTTTTGTGATCTTGTCAAAGATTCACGATTGGATTTAGATCTGGACTTTGACCGGGCCATTCTAACACAGGGATATGTTTTGTTTTAAACCATTGTATTGTTGCCCTGGTTTTATGTTTAGGGTCGTTGTTCTGTTGGAAGGTGAACCTCCGCCCCAATCTCAAGTCTTTTGAAAGACTCCAAGAGGTTTTCTTACAAGATTGCCCTATATTTGGCTACATCCATATTCCAATCAACTCTGTGCAGCTTTCCTGCCCCTGATGAAGAGAAGCCCTCCAAAGCATGATGTTGCCCCCATCATATTTGACAGTGGGTATAATGTGCTCAGAGCGATGTGCAGTGTTATTTTTACGCCACACATAGCGCTGTGCATTTTGAGCAAAAAGTTCAATTTCTTCTTGTCACTCTTCAATAAAGGCCAACTATGTGCAGTGCATAACTAATTGTTGTGCTATGAACAGAATATTCCACCTGTGCTGTAGATCTTTCCAGTTCGTCCAGATAAACCATGGGCCTCTTGACTGCATTTCTGATCAGTGCTCTCCTTGTTCGTCCGGTGAGTTTAGGTGTACAGCCTTATCTTGGTAGGTTTACAGTTGTGCCATACTCCTTCCACTTTTGAGTGATCGCTTGAACAGTGCTCCGTGGGATGTTTAAAGCTTTTGAAATCTTTTTGTAGCCTAAGCCTGCTTTAAATTTCTCAATAACCTTACCCCTGAACTGTCCGGTGTGTTCTTTGGACTTCATGGTGTTGTTGCACCTAATATTCTCTTAGGCAACCTCTGAGGCCGTCACAGAGCCGCTGTAATTGTACTGACATTAAATAACACACAGGTGCACTCTATTTAGTCATTAGCACTCATTGGGGAAATGTCTATGGTCAACTGATTCTTCTTAGACCAAAGGAGGCTGATTAATTACGCACACTCCACTTTTCATTTATTTATTATTAATAAATGTTTGGAATCATGTATGATTTGCGTTCAACTTCTCACGTGTACACCACTTTGTATTGATCTTTCATGTTGACTTGCAATAACATTGAGCAAAAGATAAATGGGTTGGCACCACCGAGTATATTAAAAAAGCTCTTTTAATGAAACATGCAACAGCAGTGACAGACACTGTTTCGGGCTGACAAGCCCTTCCTCAAACTGCTCCAGGAAGGAGCAGTTTGAGGAAGGGCTTGTCAGCCCGAAACAACGTCTGTCACTGCTGTTGTATGTTTCATTACAAGAGCTTCTTTAATATACTCGGTGGTGCCGACCCATTCATCTTTTGCTACATTGGTCCCAAGAGGACCTGGGACGGGGTCGTGGCACACCTCCCTTTGCTTAGCTGCTCCTCAGTCCTCCCCTCACCTTTTTAGCATCTGTTGCAATAACATTGATTCATTTTTGTGGCAGTTAAAATGACAAAATGTGGAAAAGTTAAAGGTGAACGAATACTTTAGCAAACCACTGTTCAGTTTTACTATTGTTCTAGCTGTCATTACATCTGTAACTTGTTTCAAACTATGTAGAAGTATGTGATTATCAAAACCTGTTACTGAATTTTTGAAGCAATGAATTAACTATGTAAATTAATTACATATCTCTACAAACAAGTGTTACTATATTCAATTGAATGAATTTTTCAATAATTGCATTGTATGTGTTGTTGATATTCAGGTAATGTACTCGAACCTGAGTGGCTTTAACGTAATCTTCAGTCCACAAGTAGTTATTGTATGTTTAATGAATAGATGTTTGAAAACTTTGTGCTAAATAATATTAATGAATGAATATTATAATTTTTAAGTACTGTTACATCAATTGTGTAATACATTTGAAATGTTTTTATTTTTTTATTTACAAAAAGATGTGGAGTGTTTCTTTTTTTTGATTGGTGGATTGTTTGCAATTATAATAGTACACATAGAACATAATTATATTTTTAAAAGTTGAAGCATATCCAGTACACCAAAAAGAGGGTGGTCAGGTACATACAGATTATTCTCCAGATACATTAATCGGCCGTTTTTTCCTCCACTTGTGTCAAATACAGTATATCCGCAATTTGCTCGATCAAACTTGGGTCTGGCCTCTCTATCTTTCATCATTTCTCTGTCCCAACCGTCAACGTACGTCATTGGTGTTTACACTGCATGCTGTGGAATACAGCATTATCTAGCATCATTACATAGATGACCAGCTGTAATCATCCCATTTTAGACCCTGATTTCTCCATGAATGCTGCAAAATTATTTCTATATTCAATTTTGCTTCAGTTAATTATGCATAAGTATAAATAGAGTCAAATCTGATGCGGTAATGGTACAAACAGCAGAGTTATTTGGATTATTACCACTGGTCCTCTGAGCGATGTAGCGCCGTCTTTCGGAAATCCACTCCCTGTCCTATCAACACGAACGGTATATGTTGCCTTATGGGACCGAGTTGACAAAGCATAAACAATCTTTTGAACACATACCAGGGTTCAAAAGAAAGATGGCACAAGGAAAAGTTCCTAGTACTGAACCCATTTATGTTTTCCTACAATTCCCAACCTCCCACCAATAATCCACAAATTCTACAGACTAGTTCCGACCTCTCATTTAATGTGCATAGTCATCTATTTTCTGTTTTTTTATATCCATTACACAATCCGCATAGGCCAATAGTGGAGTTAAATGGCACCATAGAGGTGAGGTAAGCGATAGCTTAAAGAATTGTTAGAAATAGTTTATCTTAAATTCCAATAATTGTTCTCTTATACATGTACTAGTGTTAAACACAAAAGTAAATTCAATGGATTCATGAGATGGAAACAATATTTGGACACCATTAGCTGATTTATTCTTTTATTTGATAGATGATTATAAATCTATATAGAGACTATCTATGTAGAGACTATTGAAGCAAAAGAAATACGCAAGTTTGCGGGTCAATGGTTATTAAAAAAATTGTAGCCGTATTTAGTGTACATTTTAAAATGACAATACCTAGGTCGCGTGTGAAGATATTGTGCTACCGGATAGATAAACACTTGTGTACAATTATACTAGTGCCACTTCAGGTCGTCCTTTGGCCTTCTGATCATTAGCAGACCTGCTTTCGCTGTTTATCTTCTCATCCACTACAAAGAGAGGGTCACTCATTTGTAAGTAGTCGATACCCAGTATGCATACTCAATCAGACCTGTGATCAGCCCCTGGGGATCCCTCTTGCTTCAATTTTTACCGTTTCAATTCACACTACTGTACTGAAACAATGTTTGAATAAGAAAATAGACATTTTTATCTTTATAAATTTTATTTAAATAAATAACAATCAACAAAACATGAATGTTTAGGAAAATGAACAATACAGTACTTTTTAATACAGTTAATTAACAATATAAAACATTATGATAACTAATCATGTACCAGTAACACATAATGAATACGTTAAAAAAACAATGTAGTAAAATTTAATTTACATTTGGGTAAATTGTCAAAGTCAAGACCTGCAGGCCAAATTCATGCTAGTGTTGAGGAGAGTGGACTGAGAACGAGAGGAATATTTTCTACCAGATGGACCCACACCTTTCCAGATTCAGACCCATGAATGAATTTTAACAGTGTCATAAATGTTAGAGGAGCTCATTCCTCTTAATACCGATTTGACATCTCTGGTCTGAAAGTGATGTAAAAAAAATAAAAAAGTTGAATGAGAGGAAAGGTTATCGGTCCTATACAGATGGTACTAACAATCCACTGAATCAACCATTTGTATTTTCCTTTAGAGGAGTCTGAGACTGCTGTCTGGAGCCGCTGAGAGAGATTTTTGGATTTCATCGGAAGTCCTTCCGCTCCAGAAGAAATCTGTAACAGCCTGAGCGTGTTACATCCTGAGCGTGTACAATTGTGCAAGATTGCGTGCTTGCTCTTGCTTATTACGAATTTGAAGTATTTGTGAATAGTCGACCTCCTAGTGATTGAAAAATCCTTTCTCACCGGTGTAAGTGAGCAGTCTCTGAACCTCCTATCCAAACAGTGGATCCCGCTATGAAAAGGAATACAGGTCTGGTGAATATTAATTCTCTATAGGACTCTGAGCTTTCCCTCTCATTCGCTGAGTATGTTTTTATCAAAACTGCTTCAGAATGAATTTATAAAGTGAACATGAACTGATAACTAACTTTCTAACCTAAAAAAATCTGAAAAAAACAAATATACTTTTACAAGACAACTTTGTGTTACAGTCTATACTAATCTGCAATAAAAACGGATTATAGATCCAACAGCATAACTATTTATGAAAGGTTTACACAAAACCACCATCCCTCGTACCTTCAAATCTGTTTATTTGACACCCAATGTGAGTAGATCCCCACTGCCCGCACTCACCAAGCTTTATTTCTGAAATAAGGTATTAATAAAGGCCTTATGTGGTATAATGCATTCAGTAGCGATCACAGTGATTCCATCAGTGGAACACTAAAACATATCCTTCATAGCGTAAAACTCTGTCTTTATAATGAAAATTGATTAAAATCAAAATTGATTTACATTTTATTTACTATAAAGATAGTTTTACGGTATGAAGGATAAGTTTTTGTTTTCTATCGACGGAATCACTGTGATCGCTACTGGATGAATTAAACCACACAAGTGCTTTATTATTCGCTCTGGATATTTCAGAAATAAAGCTTGGTGAGTGCTGGCAGTGTGGGGATCTCCTACTCACATTGGGTGTCACAGATACAGATTAACGGCACAAGGGAAGGTGTTGGTCTGTAAATTTTACATAAAGAGTTACGCTATTGGATCTATTCTCCTTTTTTTGCATATGCGGTGTTGTCTACTTTAAAAGTTACATCTGGCAGTGCGAAATGTGAGTCATTCAGTACTCTATGTGTTCATTATGTCATGAGTTCATTTTAACTTAATTCGAATAAGTCAAACCATATACTCGGCAGCAATATCCTGACAAGCTTTATATCCCATGTACTCCCCATCTGGATCTGGAAAGGCTTCGCGAACCTTCTTGACCACACAAGCGGGTATAGGTCTCCGGTTACCACGACCTAAAAAACCATGAGCAAAGCCAGTAAAGGCTCTATAGGAAGCCTTCCGGTAAGACCTGTTTAAAAAAATGACAATTACTATAATATATATACTAAAAATACAGTGAGAACATTAAAAAGGTAGCATGTTAAAAGGTATTTTTAATTTTATCCTGCCCTATGTAGTTTTCAATTACACATTGTTCTGCATGCAGAGGTCGCGCATAGTGGTACATAATGCAGTTTTTTCTTTGACCCTCTTTGAATCCGGTTGTGGCTTCAACTTTGTAGGCACACTTCACTAAACTCCAGAGAACGTCTTTAGTGTGATCATACCACTATTACGTGAGCCATTAGCTGCAGAAGTGTAATGCAGGGAGGTAGGCCAACATCACTCCTCCCGTTCCGCTACATCAAGTGCCCACTCCCGAGTCCCCTTGCAGAGAAAGCTTAGCGTACGTTTAACAGTCTCTGTGCTCCGTCTGTTTTCTTTAATACAGGTAGAGCGTACAAACCAGTAAACTAAATGCCTGCTGTGCCTTCTATTCAAGGGGACTCGGGAGGGGGCACTTGATTTAGAGAGAGAGAGGGATGAGTGATGTCGGACTCCCTCCCCACGTTACACTGCGACGGCTGGTGCCTCGATAGGCAGTACGCAGGGAGAGCAGCTAATGATGTGCCAGCCTTGCAGCAGGTGGGATTCTGGGCATCGTTAAACCCCCCTGCATGCACCAGTGGCGGGGGGAGTGTGCCACCATGCCTAGCTATACTGTGAGCACCCCTGCCTGGCTAAACTGTTGGCACTTATACCTAGCTACAGGCTTGTTCAAATCCTTCAGGAGACATCCGGATAGTTCTATCCGGATATCTCCCAGAAAAGCTGTGCGGGTGGAGGGCGGTCTGGTCAATCTTACCTGTTTGACGTCTTCTTCGGTCCGTCCCTGGCGCCTCCCACAATGCGCTCCAAGCAGCGGTCAGGTAACTACAAACACTTCCTCCTTCCTCAGTATAGCTAGGCGGGCTTGCTCAAATCCGACTTCAGGAGACATCCGGATAGTTCTATCCAGATATCTCCCAGTAAAGCTGGGGGGGGGGGGGTGGGTGGGCTGGGACCTGGGGGTCAATCTTACCTGTCTGACATCTTCTTCGGTCCGTCCCTGGCGCCTCCCATGATGCGTTCCAAGCAGCAGTCACTTAACTACAAACACTTCCTCCTTCCGGGTTCGAAGGAGGAAGTGTTTGTAGTCACGTGACCGGCGCATGAAATGCTTCATGGGAGGCGACAAGGACGGACCGAAGAAGATGTCAGACAGGTAAGATTGACCCCCAGGTCCCAGCCCCCCCCCCCTCCCCCACACACACAGCTTTACTGGGAGATATCCGGTTAGAACTATCCGGCTCCGAAGTCGGATTTGAGCAAGCCTGCCTAGCTGTACTGAGAGCACCTATACCTGACTATACTGTGGGATGACAGCTATACCAGGATATTTATAATGGGGGAAACTATACATGTGGTGAGGGGTAGATGGACCACATCAAATGTTTCGCAGGCTCGACCATTTATTTCTACTTACCCCACTGGCTCTGATAGAATTAGGTTATTTCACATTTGTGACATAATTTAATAGAAATATATTTAGCAATATATATTTGAATTTAACCAACACAAACCTGTTTGCATCTTTTTGAGATCTGCTTAGTCCATTACTTCCATTCGCTACAAAAAGGAATACCCGAGCATAGTTTGGATTTTGGCAAAAGTTGTAGAAGTCGGCATGTTCAGTTATACAATCAATATCTTCCATCTGTTCTTCTAAATTTGATATTTCTTTGCAACATACAGACTCTAATCCTGTGGGCATTGGCACACATTTTTGACAGGAACACCATTGTACGTGTCCAATCCTATCCCGGTCCACGTCATCAAAATGATTTGGATTGTTAGGGTCCCGTATGGGATTTGATGGAAAGCTCTCTGATGGCCGATCCTGTCCGCTCATGGCCCGCATCTGATTCTGCAGAATTCTTAACTGGAAAAAAAAAAGGACTTTAATTTTAGGTTTATAGTATAGTGGTGGGTGATAGTCAGCAGCTTTTACTGCTTCAGATGCACTGTCGTGTGTTAATCAATGGCCTTTACGGTCGCCAGGGCAGTGGCAGCTGATATACACAGTCTATTACTGCTGCAGCAGAGGAAGAAAGGCTACACGTAGTGGAAAGGATTCACTCATGCTTGTAACACACTATGAAATTTTATGGCCGATTGACTGTGAGATTCATTATTTCCAACATGTCCTATCTGATTTCCTATGCAGTTTCGTGTAAAACCTGCCGGACACAGAGGATGTGTAAGTCACTCATGGAGTCCAGTGTAGTGAGCGGCCCATCTAACTTCTAGACTTAAATCCAGTAGTTGTAACTTTCAAATAGCAATCGACCCTCCAGCACACAAGAAATCATATCGTTTCATGCAGAAGCTCTCTGTCAAGTGCCCTTGGACCTTGGATGGTCGAGTCCTATGTGGAAGTTGCAACTACTCGATCGGATTTCCAAGCATTTTCCAATTGCCTTCCTATTGAAGTAAATGAAAAACGGTTAAAAATAGAATGGTAATTTCTCGGAAATCATATCGGACATGTTTGAAATAATAGTTCTGAGAGTAAACCTTCCAGAAAATAACACACTGTGTACATATAATAATACAAATAACAGGCTTTATCAGTGATAACATGACTTATCAAATTTTAAACGCCTTTTCAGAATATCATAGCGATCGCTACGAACCCGCAGGGTCATAGCCCTGGACGAGTAGAGCTCACTTTATTGACAATTATCAGGCATACGTTTTTAACAATGATATTACCATGAGGCGTTATTTCTTCCAACTTCTGTTCACTTGGATAAGGCATGCTATTTATGTTAGTGAATCAAGCCCAATGTCTGTGGAAAACTCATAAAACTATTCAATATATTTTATGTAAAAACGGCATTGTGAGACAGCTGTCATGTTTTGTACTGACAATGGAAGTTAATCAAACAGTCAACTGTCTGGCTATGCTGTTTTTACCTAATCCAATTAGTTACGTTTTACAATTTTAACAAATACATTGTGAGGAGCCTTTCTTCGTCTGCCGTTACTTTTGATTTGATTCACCAGGCCCCTGCACTGCCTTGGTGAGTGGAGGTATAGCGGAGTCCAGTGTGCTTAATTGTTACAGCTGCTGGCGGTTTTTTGCATTTTTGTATTGCTGTTAACGCAGTGAAGCCAACTAATTAGTTCCTTTTACTGCTATTTCCGCAGTGGAGGCTGCTAATCAGTGGCTGCTACTGATGCAGGCGTAGTGAAGGATAATAAACAGTGGCTCTTGCTTATGCAAACAAAGTGGAGGCAGCAGATAACTGGCTGTTACTGCTACTGGCGCAGTGATAGTTGATAATCAACGGCCTTTGAAGTTGTGGCCTCAGTCACACTATGGGTGCAGCAGCTGTCAATGCAGCAGGTGCAATAACTCGTTGCCTCCAATTGCTGCTGTCAAAGTCAAAGCTGCTAATCAGCAGCCTTTGCTGCAGGTGCAGTGACAGTTGGTAATCGGATTCGCCGGCTGTTACTTATACTGGCGCAATGATCGGTGCTAATAATTTGTTTTTACTGGGGCAGTCAAAGTAACGGCTGCTAAGCTGTGGCTGGATGTGAACAGACAGACAAGGTAATGGGAATTAATTAAATTGAATTTTTATAATAATTAATTTAAAAAGTATAAAATTTAGGTAACTTACCAATTCTTCTCTAGTTGAGGACGTACTCGGCTGTCCATTATTAATCGGATTGTTTGTAGGGTGATCCATGAAGATACTACAAACAGAAAACAATTGAATTTATATTGAAAAAGATTAACTTATTAGAGAGGCCCAGACACTAGTCGATTTCAGACATCATTCGATCGATTCCATTCTATAGTACTATTTACACCTATCCCTGTCTACATATGCTGTGAGCACCTACAACTGGCTACATCTATCCCTAGCTAGCTTTGCTGCATCCACCTACAACTAGCTACACCTATTCCTAACTAGCTATGCTGCGAGCACCTACTACTGGCTACACCTATCCCTGGCTACCTTTGCTGCAGCCACGTACTACTGTCTGCACCTATCCCTGGCTACCTATGCTGTGAGCACCTTCTACCGGCTACACCTATCCCTAGCTACCTTTGCTGTGAGCACCTAAAACTGGTTACACCTATCCCTGGCTACCTATGCAGCATCCACCTACTACTCGCTACTCATATCCCTGGATATCTAAGCTGCAGCCACCGACTACTGGCTACACCTATCCCTAACTACCTATGCTGCAGCCAACTACTACTCGTTACACATATCCCTTGCTAACTATGCTGCATCCACCGACTACTGGCTACACCTATTACTAAATACTTATGCAGCAGCCACCTACTACTGGCTGCACCTATGCCTGGCTACCTATGCTGCAGCCAGTAACTACTGGCAACACCTATCCCTAGCTAGCTTTGCTGCATCCACCTACAACTGGCTACACCTATTTCTAACTAGCTATGCTGCGAGCACCTACTACTGGCTACACCTATCCCTGGCTACCTTTGCTGTGAACACCTACAACTGGCTACACCTATCCCTGGCTACCTATGCTGCAGCCACGTACTACTGTCTGCACCTATCCCTGGCTACCTATGCTTTGAGCACCTTCTACCGGCTACACCTATCCCTAGCTAGTGTTGGGCCGAACAGTTCGCCTGGCGAACCTCTCTGGGCCTCTTACTACTTCCGGGTCGCACTGACCCGGAGTAGTACGCCTGCGCTGCCCGGCGGAGCGCGTCCTAGATCGCGCTCCTGTTGCCGGGCACTCTCTGCGCATGAGCGTGACGTCACTCATGACGTCACGCATAGTGGTGCTCAGCAGAGCTCGAATATTCGAGTAGCTCGAATATTCGAGCTCTTTTTCAGCTATTCGAGCTCGGTATTCGAGCTCCGAATAGCTGTAGCTATTCGAATGGGCTATTCGAGAACACTCGAATAGCCCATTCACTATTCGAGCTATTCGAGCAAACCGGCGCTATTCGAGCTCGGTACCGAGCTCGAATAGCGTCATAGCCCAGATTGATGTGCTTAGAGCCAATCAGAGGGCTCCCAGGCCCTCTGACGGCAGCCAATCACAGAGGGGGACCCTGGCCAGCCCCTACCCTATAAATAGCGGCCGCCATGTTCGGGTTTTCCATGCTTGCCTGAGACTTGTACAGAGAGAGATCTGCTCCTTTGTGCTTTGGCTTAGCAAGTGCTCTATTGTGTTCATTTACCTAGCGTTTTTGCTCACCTACACCTGCCATATACACCTGTATTGTTGTTATTTAGATAGACATTGTATTTTAGTTAGTAGCTTGTGTGTTACATTAGAGACAGGCAGCTGCTGCAAGCTTACAGGTTTAGGCCTCAGGGGGGCCTTGCCTCTGTGGGCAGCTGTCCTCTGTTTATTTCTCTCATCATCTATACCAGTATTTCTGCTGTCCTTTACTAATAGTATTGTAGTTATACTGTACTAGGAGTAGGACACTCACTGACTGTCACTGTTTATAGGCTACTAGCTAGCTCCTGCGTGTGTGCACTCACTCACTGTCTGTGTGTACACACACTCTATTTCCTTCTGATTACTGATTGATTATTGTTAGTTGTACTTACTTACTACTTACTCTTACTGTACCCGTAGGGACACTCACTGTCACTGTTCATATAGGCTACTAGCTCCTGCGTGTGCGCACTCACTGTCTGAGTGTACACACACAACACACACTCTATTTCCTTCTGATCGCTGATTGATTATTGTAATTAGTTAGTTCTACTTACTGTTACTACTTACTCTTACTGTACTAGGAGTCTAGGACACTCAGTCACTGTGTTCATAGGCTACTAGCTCCTGCGTGCGTGCACTCACTGTCTGAGTGTACACACACCCACACTCCATTTCCTTCTGATCGCTGATTGATTATTGTTATTAGTTAGTTCTACTTACTGTTACTACTTACTTACTCTTACTGTACTAGGAGTCTAGGACACTCAGTCACTGTGTCCATAGGCTACTAGCTCCTGCGTGCGTGCACTCACTGTCTGAGTGTACACACACCACCCACACTCCATTTCCTTCTGATCGCTGATTGATTATTGTTATTAGTTAGTTCTACTACTTACTGTTACTACTTACTGTACTAGGAGTCTAGGACACTCAGTCACTGTGTCCATAGGCTACTAGCTCCTGCGTGCGTGCACTCACTGTCTGAGTGTACACACACCACCCACACTCCATTTCCTTCTGATCGCTGATTGATTATTGTTATTAGTTAGTTCTACTACTTACTGTTACTACTTACTTACTCTTACTGTACTAGGAGTCTAGGACACCCAGTCACTGTGTCCATAGGCTACTAGCTCCTGCGTGCGTGCACTCACTGTCTGAGTGTACACACACCACCCACACTCCATTTCCTTCTGATCGCTGATTGATTATTGTTATTAGTTAGTTCTACTTACTGTTACTACTTACTTACTCTTACTGTACTAGGAGTCTAGGACACTCAGTCACTGTGTCCATAGGCTACTAGCTCCTGCGTGCGTGCACTCACTGTCTGAGTGTACACACACCACCCACACTCCATTTCCTTCTGATCGCTGATTGATTATTGTTATTAGTTAGTTCTACTACTTACTGTTACTACTTACTGTACTAGGAGTCTAGGACACTCAGTCACTGTGTCCATAGGCTACTAGCTCCTGCGTGCGTGCACTCACTGTCTGAGTGTACACACACCACCCACACTCCATTTCCTTCTGATCGCTGATTGATTATTGTTATTAGTTAGTTCTACTACTTACTGTTACTACTTACTTACTCTTACTGTACTAGGAGTCTAGGACACCCAGTCACTGTGTCCATAGGCTACTAGCTCCTGCGTGCGTGCACTCACTGTCTGAGTGTACACACACCACCCACACTCCATTTCCTTCTGATCGCTGATTGATTATTGTTATTAGTTAGTTCTACTTACTGTTACTACTTACTTACTCTTACTGTACTAGGAGTCTAGGACACTCAGTCACTGTGTCCATAGGCTACTAGCTCCTGCGTGCGTGCACTCACTGTCTGAGTGTACACACACCACCCACACTCCATTTCCTTCTGATCGCTGATTGATTATTGTTATTAGTTAGTTCTACTACTTACTGTTACTACTTACTGTACTAGGAGTCTAGGACACTCAGTCACTGTGTCCATAGGCTACTAGCTCCTGCGTGCGTGCACTCACTGTCTGAGTGTACACACACACCACCCACACTCCATTTCCTTCTGATCGCTGATTGATTATTGTTATTAGTTAGTTCTACTTACTGTTACTACTTACTTACTCTTACCGTACTAGGAGTCTAGGACACTCAGTCACTGTGTCCATAGGCTACTAGCTCCTGCGTGCGTGCACTCACTGTCTGAGTGTACACACACTAAATTTACTTGTGATTACTACTACTGATTATTGTAACTGCTAGTTGTACTTCCTGACTGTTAATACTTACTTACTGTACTAGGGGACACTCACTCAGTCACCTCACCAACCAACCCACTCCATTAAAGTACCCCACTTTTCACCCGCCCTTTTACAAAACTTTTGTCTATACGCCCAAAACATTGAAGATGTCTGGAAGTGGCAGCCAGCGCGGTTTGGGCAAGGGGAAGGGCAGCAAGGGAATCAGGAAGAGAGGGAGCAGCATTGTGGCAAGCCGCGGCCGCGGGCGCGCCACCATGCACAGTTCCGCAGCAGCAGCAGCAGCGTCAGTGGCTAACATTCCTCCCATAGCCACTGGCCGTGGACGCCTTGGGCGCCGCCCAGGAGGAGCATCTGCAACTCACGCTGCAGAGACACAGCAGCAGCAGCGTGTAGCACCTGCTCCCATTTTCCTCCAGCCGGGTCGGAAACGTCCCATTGAGGAAAAGGATGCAGACACTGTGGTGCAACTCATGACGGAGGATGAGCAGCCCGCCATCAGCTCTGCATCCGAGGCCTCCACCCTCACCACCACCACCCCTGTTCGCAGCAGCCGCCCAGCAGGGCCTGGGGAGGAGGCCAGTTCACCGTCAGTCGCCGACCTGTCACTCAGCACTCTTTTGACCCCAGGCATGATGAGTCAATTGAATGCTGTTGTTGGCGATTTGGAGGAGGAGATGCTGATGGGCACTTTGGGGGAGGAGGGATTGGACAGCAAGACTGTGGCGACAGTCAAGCGTCCCATCCATGCATCAGCAGAGGAGTTTGGGGGGTCATCATCAGAGCAGGACATGTTTCAGGAGGGGCATGATGATGATGACCCGGTGACAGACAGAGACTGGGTGCCAACACATCCAGAGGATGTCGTCCTCAGCAGCTCTGAGGAGGAGGAGGAGGATGCGGTTGTGGGCCTTGCAAGGAGGCGCATCATTGCAAGCATTGGCAGCGTCCCACAGCCTGCTGGTGTCTCAGGCTCAGCAGCAGCAGCAGCAGCATCAGCCAGTACCACCACCAGCCGCACCCAAGACCCCCCCCCCCCCCCCAACCACCACAGGGAAACAGGCAGCAGCGCTTCCATGCCGTAGGGGGATGTTTTTGTCACCAATCTGGCGGTTTTTCACCATGCCCACAGTGTACAGCAAGTACGCCACTTGCAACCACTGTCAGCGGAAGTTGAGCAGAGGTGCAGACCCCTTGAAGTTCAGCACCAGCTCGCTGATCAACCACCTTTCTGCGAAACACTTCCACCAGCATGAGGAGTTCCAGAGGCTGAAGGCATCTGGTGCTGGCAGTGGCACCAATCCCATCACTGCACAGCCTTCAGCAGCAGCAGCAGCAACAGCAGCCACCCGCCCTCCTGCTCCTCCAGCAGCACCAGCAGGAGTGCGGAAACGCCCTGCTCCTCCCCCCTCTGCAACTCCTGCCGCCGACACTGAGGCCTGTTCTGGCAGCCAGTCCTCAGTGGCCTCCTCTGCTCCGTCTGCTGATTCCCGTGCCAGCAAAAAGGCACGCCAGAGCCTTTTGAGCGAGTCCTTCCAGGGGGTGGTTAGGGCTCTGCCTCCCAGCAGCCGTCGCGTGCGGCAGCTGAACGGCTTGCTGGCACGGGCCATGTGCTCCCAACTCCTGCCGTACACGCTCGTGCAGGAGGGGAGCGACATGCGGGCGCTGCTTGCTTGTGCAGCCCCAGACTGGCAGCTCCCCAGCAGACACTTCTTCGCCCGCAAGGCCATTCCTGCACTGCACCGCTTTGTGATGGCCAATGTGGAGCGAGGGCTGGAGCACGCGGTTGGTGAAAGGGTCCACGTCACCATGGACTCCTGGAGCAGCCGCTTCGGGACAGGCCGCTACCTGTCCTTCACTGTCCACTGGGTCAGCTTGGTGGAAGGGGGTGAGGATGGGAGAGCAGCAGCGGGCACAGCAGCAGCAGCAACACAGTGGGTGGTGCCACCCCGCAGGGTCAGGGGAACTGCAGCGGGTTCCTCCGATCCTCTGCCATCCTCCGCCACACCTGGCCAAACCCCCCGCCTCAGCAGCAGTGTGAAGGCCCGCCACTGCCAAGCGCTGCTGCACTTGGTCAGCCTTGGCAAGACCAAGCTGACGGCAGCCCACGTGTTGGCCAAACTCCAGGAGCAGGAGCGGATTTGGCTGACCCCCAGAGGCCTCAGAGTCGGAGAGGTGGTGTCCGACAATGGGGCCAATCTGGTTGCTGCCATAGACAGGGGAAACCTGACCCACATCCCCTGTCTTGCCCACGTGCTGAACCTGGTGGTGCAGAAGTTCCTGCGCACCTACCAGGGGATGGACGAGCTGCTGGAAACGGCAAGGAACGTTGTGCGTCACTTCCGGCGCTCGGCTGCAGCCTGTGCGAGCCTGGAAGACGTGCAAAAGGAGCTGGATCTGCCACGCCATCGGCTGATCATTGACGTTCCGACTCGCTGGAACTCCACCCTGGCGATGTTGGAGCGTCTGGTTGAACAGAAGCACGCTGTCAACCACTACCTTGCCCTGGCCACTGTTTCCGCAGCTCAGAGAAGGGACAAGACCAGCAACATCCCGTCCATCGTCCCCGATGATGACTGGAGGCACATGCAGCAGGTGTGCTTAGTGCTGGCTCCCTTCCTGCAGGCCACAAACATGGTGAGCAGGGACCATGCTATGGTCTGCGAGTGGGTGCCCCTGGTTTCTCTGCTGAACAGGGCACTCGATGCTTTGCTGGCACAGGGAGCGGCAGCCTTGGACCAGCAGGAGCGGCAAGCAGCTGCACAGTCCACCTCTGAGGGGGAGGAGGAGGAGGACTTGGTGGAGGTCCCTGACCTGGCTGCTGATGAGGGGGATCAGCGCAGTGCAGCTGAGTTGGTGCGGGGGTGGAGAGAGGATGAGGCAGCAGAGGAGGAGGATGAGGAGGACAGCACTGACGTCGATGTGCCAGCAGACGTGGCCCGCCTCTTCCCAATGGCAGCGCACATGCTGACGTGCCTGCGCAGGGACCCCAGGGTGATCCAGATGAAGCAGAGGGAGGACATCTGGATCAGCATGATGTTGGACCCACGCCTCAAGGGGAAGTTGAGCCAGTTCCTGCCGCCTGCAGGAGGAGACCCAGCGCAACAAATAAGGAGCTTGCAGCAGGCCCTTGTTGAGCGCTTGGAGGAAGCCTTCCCCCAGCCTTCCACCCCCACTGTCCAGCAGCCAGCACAGAGGCAGCAGCAGGTGCCTGCATCCAGCAGCAGCAAGCGCCCCACAGACCTGCTGTCTCTCAGCCACGAGCTCTACAGGACTGTAGAGGCTCCGGCAGCAGTGACTAGAGAGGAGATGCATGCAGCAGCATCCTCCTCCGGTCACAGCCAGCGCCTGACCCGCATGGTGGCTGACTACATGGGGTCCTACAGCGGGCTTGACAGCGATGCCCCTGTTGATCCCATGGAGTATTGGGTCAAGCGCATGGAGATCTGGAGCGAGCTGGCGCAGTACGCCCTGGAAGTGCTGTCCTGCCCCCCTTCCAGCGTGCTGTCCGAGCGCTGCTTCAGTGCAGCTGGTGGCGTGGTCACCGAGAAACGCTCACGTCTGTCTCACAAGTCTGTGGACAGACTGACGTTTCTCAAGATGAACCAGGCGTGGGTGGAAGGCGAGTTCCTGGCCCCTGTTGTCGGCGAGAGGGGGACATGAACTGGCTGCCGGAACTTAGTACCATCGTTAATGTGCCTTACCACCCTTTACCACCTCCTGGCTCCTGCTCACTAAGCCAGCCTGGTTCACTTTGACTATTACGTCGCCTGCAGCCACACATTTCACACCTACAGTGGGCTGCTGCTGTGTACTGCCCTTCTGCTGTCTGTCTGTGTTTCCCACTGCCAGGGTACACAGAATTACCTTCTGCTGCCACTCTGCCACCAGCTATTACGTCAAAACAATAGCTATATTGGTTGTAAAACCAAAACCAAAAAAAACCAATAAAAAAAAAAAAAGGTTTAATTTTTCTGAGGTGCCCGGGTTGAAAACTGTGTTGTCCCAGTTGTGTATTGGACACAATGTGGGCTGCACGACCGCTGTCTGGGACCTCCTGTTGTGTTTATTTACAGCCCTGGTATCACCGCTAGGTACCAGGGCTATTATGTCACGCTGCCTACCTGCTGCCACACTCACACTGCTCCTCCATTCCTCCTGCTGCTGCTGTCTGTCTGTGTTTCCCACTGCCAGGGTACACAGAATTACCGTCTGCTGCCACTCTGCCACCAGCTATTACGTCACAACAATAGCTGCTCACACTGCTCCTCCATTCCTCCTGCTGCTGCTGTCTGTCTGTGTTTCCCACTGCCAGGGTACACAGAATTACCTTCTGCTGCCACTCTGCCACCAGCTATTACGTCAAAACAATAGCTATATTGGTTGTAAAACCAAAACCAAAAAAAACCAATAAAAAAAAAAAAAGGTTTAATTTTTCTGAGGTGCCCGGGTTGAAAACTGTGTTGTCCCAGTTGTGTATTGGACACAATGTGGGCTGCACGACCGCTGTCTGGGACCTCCTGTTGTGTTTATTTACAGCCCTGGTATCACCGCTAGGTACCAGGGCTATTATGTCACGCTGCCTACCTGCTGCCACACTCACACTGCTCCTCCATTCCTCCTGCTGCTGCTGTCTGTCTGTGTTTCCCACTGCCAGGGTACACAGAATTACCGTCTGCTGCCACTCTGCCACCAGCTATTACGTCACAACAATAGCTGCTCACACTGCTCCTCCATTCCTCCTGCTGCTGCTGTCTGTCTGTGTTTCCCACTGCCAGGGTACACAGAATTACCTTCTGCTGCCACTCTGCCACCAGCTATTACGTCAAAACAATAGCTATATTGGTTGTAAAACCAAAACCAAAAAAAACCAATAAAAAAAAAAAAAGGTTTAATTTTTCTGAGGTGCCCGGGTTGAAAACTGTGTTGTCCCAGTTGTGTATTGGACACAATGTGGGCTGCACGACCGCTGTCTGGGACCTCCTGTTGTGTTTATTTACAGCCCTGGTATCACCGCTAGGTACCAGGGCTATTATGTCACGCTGCCTACCTGCTGCCACACTCACACTGCTCCTCCATTCCTCCTGCTGCTGCTGTCTGTCTGTGTTTCCCACTGCCAGGGTACACAGAATTACCGTCTGCTGCCACTCTGCCACCAGCTATTACGTCACAACAATAGCTGCTCACACTGCTCCTCCATTCCTCCTGCTGCTGCTGTCTGTCTGTGTTTCCCACTGCCAGGGTACACAGAATTACCTTCTGCTGCCACTCTGCCACCAGCTATTACGTCAAAACAATAGCTATATTGGTTGTAAAACCAAAACCAAAAAAAACCAATAAAAAAAAAAAAAGGTTTAATTTTTCTGAGGTGCCCGGGTTGAAAACTGTGTTGTCCCAGTTGTGTATTGGACACAATGTGGGCTGCACGACCGCTGTCTGGGACCTCCTGTTGTGTTTATTTACAGCCCTGGTATCACCGCTAGGTACCAGGGCTATTATGTCACGGCGAGCTGCCTGCCTCATTGACTGCCT
The DNA here is from genome assembly GCF_040937935.1 of Hyperolius riggenbachi. NCBI lineage: Eukaryota > Metazoa > Chordata > Amphibia > Anura > Hyperoliidae > Hyperolius > Hyperolius riggenbachi. The sequence goes on from NC_090653.1 coordinate 215,662,989, forward strand.
GCTGCCACACACTCATCCTCCTCCTCCTGCTGCTGAATTTACCTCCTGCTGTCTTTGTGTTTCCACTGCCAGGGAGCACATACAATGGCGCTTCCAACATGCGTGCGCCCACCAGCTATTTGTTACGCTCAAAAATAGCTGCATTTCTTTAAAAAAAAATTTGAAAAGAGAAATACGTGAAGAAGAAGAAGAAGACGATATTGAAAAAGAAGGAGAAGGAGAAGATGAAGAAGAAGATGAAGAAGAAGATGAAGAAGAAGAAGATGAAGATGAAGAAGATGAAGATGAAGAAGAAGAAGAAGATGAAGAAGAAGAAGATGAAGAAGAAGATGAAGAAGATGAAGATGAAGAAGAAGAAGAAGATGATGAAGAAGATGAAGAAGAAGAAGAAGAAGATGAAGAAGAAGAAGATGAAGAAGAAGAAGATGAAGAAGAAGATGAAGAAGATGAAGAAGAAGATGAAGAAGATGAAGATGAAGAAGAAGAAGAAGATGATGAAGAAGATGAAGAAGAAGAAGAAGAAGATGAAGAAGATGAAGAAGAAGAAGAAGAAGATGAAGAAGAAGAAGAAGAAGATGAAGAAGATGAAGAAGATGAAGAAGATGAAGAAGAAGATGAAGATGAAGAAGATGAAGATGAAGAAGATGAAGATGAAGAAGATGAAGAAGATGAAGAAGAAGAAGAAGATGAAGAAGAAGAAGAAGAAGATGAAGAAGAAGATGAAGAAGATGAAGATGAAGAAGAAGAAGAAGATGATGAAGAAGAAGAAGAAGAAGAAGAAGAAGATCTAGAAGAAGATTAAGAAAGATAAAGAAGAAGAAGAACAAGTATATACAGTAACACTACACTACTGAACCAAATTAAGGACACAACTTCTCTTTCCACATTTTTTTTTAAAGGAACATCCCCACATAATCACTTGCTGTTGTTACTTGGAAAAAAAGATGTTTCTTGCATCATTCACCCTCAAAACAAGTGTTGGAAGCTATTTTGGGCCAATTCGAATAGTCAGCTCGAATAGTGAGCTCGAATACCGACTCGAATAGTGAGCTCGAAGTCCGAGGTCGAATCGAATAGTAAAAAATATTCGACTCGAATATTCGACTGACCTCGAATAATTTACTATTCGAATTCGACCAAATTCGAATTTTTAAAAGGGGTATTTGAGCACCACTCACGCACATGCGCAGAGAGTGCCCGGCAATGGGAGCGCGATCTAGGACGCGCTCCGCCGGGCAGCGCAGGCGTACTACTCCGGGTCAGTGCGACCCGGAAGTAGTAAGAGGCCCATGAATTTAGAGATGTTCGCCGGCGAACGGTTCGGGAACCGTTCGCCACATCTCTATCCCTAGCTACCTTTGCTGTGAGCACCTAAAACTGGTTACACCTATCCCTGGCTACCTATGCAGCATCCACCTACTACTCGCTACACATATCCCTGGATATCTAAGCTGCAGCCACCGACTACTGGCTACACCTATCCCTAACTACCTATGCTGCAGCCAACTACTACTCGTTACACATATCCCTTGCTAACTATGCTGCATCCACCGACTACTGGCTACACCTATTACTAAATACTTATGCAGCAGCCACCTACTACTGGCTGCACCTATGCCTGGCTACCAATGCTGCAGCCAGTAACTACTGGCAACACCTATCCCTAACTACCTATGCTGACATTAGCTACTACTGTCTGCACCTATCTCTGGCTACCTATGCTGCGAGCACCTACTACCGGCTACACCTATGCCTAGCTACCTTTGCTGTGAACACCTACAACTGGCTACACCTATCCCTGGCTACCTATGCTGCAGCCACGTACTAATGTCTGCACCTATGCTGCGAGCACCTACTACTGGCTACACCTATCCCTAGCTACCTTTGCTGTGAGCACCTAAAACTGGTTACACCTATCCCTGGCTACCTATGCAGCATCCACCTACTACTCACTACACATATCCCTGGATACCTAAGCTGCAGCCACCGACTAATGGCTACACCTATCCCTAACTACCTATGCTGCAGCCAACTACTACTCGTTACACATATCCCTTGCTAACTATGCTGCATCCACCGAACACTGGCTACACCTATTACTAAATACTTATGCAGCATCCACCTACTACTGGCTGCACCTATGCCTGGCTACCTATGCTGCAGCCAGTAACTACTGGCAACACCTATCCCTAACTACCTATGCTGACATTAGCTACTACTGTCTGCACCTATCTCTGGCTACCTATGCCTAGCTACCTTTGCTGTGAACACCTACAACTGGCTACACCTATCCCTGGCTACCTATGCTGCAGCCACGTACTAATGTCTGCACCTATGCTGCGAACACCTACTACCGGCTACACCTATCCCTAGCTACCTTTGCTGTGAGAACCAAAACTGGTTACACCTATCCCTGTCTACCTATGCTGCATCCACCTACTACTCGCTACACATATCCCTGGATACCTAAGCTGCAGCCACCGACTACTGGCTACACCTATCCCTAACTACCTATGCTGCAGCCAACTACTGCTCATTACACATATCCCTTGCTAACTATGCTTCATCCACCGACTACTGGCTACACCTATTACTAAATACTTATGCTGCAGCCACCTACTACTGGCTGCACCTATGCCTGGCTACCTATGCTGCAGCCAGCAACTACTGGCAACACCTATCCCTAACTACCTATGCTGACATTAGCTACTACTGTCTGCACCTATCCCTGGCTACCTATGCTGCGAGCACCTATTACCGGCTACACCTATGCCTAGCTACCTTTACTGTGAACACCTACAACTGGCTACACCTATCCCTGGCTACCTATGCTGCAGCCACGTACTAATGTCTGCACCTATGCTGCGAGCACCTACTACCGGCTACACCTATCCCTAGCTACCTTTGCTGTGAGAACCAAAACTGGCTACACCTATCCCTGTCTACCTATGCTGCATCCACCTACTACTCGCTACACATATCCCTGGCTACCTATGCTGCGAGCACCTACTACCGGCTACACCTATGCCTTGCTACTTTTGCTGTGAACACATACAACTGGCTACACCTATCCCTGGCTACCTATGCTGCAGCCACGTACTACTGTCTGCACCTATCCATGGCTACCTATGATGCGAGCACCTACTACTGGCTACACCTATCCCTAGCTACCTTTGCTGTGAGCACCTAAAACTGGTTACACCTATCCCTGGCTACCTATGATGCATCCACCTAATACTCCCTACACATATCCCTGGATACCTAAGCTGCAGCCACCGACTACTGGCTACACCTATCCCTAACTACCTATGCTGCAGCCACCTACTACTCGTTACAAATATCACTTGCTACCTATGCTGCATCCACCGACAACTGGCTACACCTATTCCTAACTTCTTATGCTGCAGCCACCTACTACTGGCTACACCTATCCCTGGCTACCTATGCTGCAGCCACGTACTACTGTCTGCACCTATCCCTGGCTACTTATGCTGCGAGCACCTATTACTGGCTACACCTATCCCTGGCTACCTTTGCTGTGAACACCTACAACTGGCTACACCTATCCCTGGCTAACTATCCTGCAGCCACGTACTACTGTCTGCTGCTATCCCTGGCTACCTATGCTGCGAGCACCTACTACCAGCTACACCTATCCCTAGCTACCTTTGCTGTGAACACCTACAACTGGCTACACCGATCCCTGGCTACCTATGCTGCAGCCAGGTACTAATGTCTGCACCTATGCTGCGAGCACTTACAACTTGCTACACCTATCCCTAGCTAGCTTTGCTATGAACACCTACAACTGGCTACAACTATCCCCGGCTAACTACGCTGCAGGCAAATACTAATGTCTGCACCTATCTCTGGCTACCTATGCTGCGAGCACCTTGTACCGGCTACACCTATCCCTAGCTACCTTTGCTGTGAACACCTACAACTGACTACACCTATCCCTGGCTACCTATGCTGCAGCCACGTACTAATGTCTGCACCTATCCCTGGCTACCTATGCTGCGAGCACCTACAACTGGCTACACCTATGCCTAGCTACCTTTGCTGTGAACACCTACAACTGGCTACACCTATCCCTGGCTACCTATGCTGCAACCACGTACTAATGTCTGCACCTATGCTGCGAGCACCTACTACCGGGTACACCTATCCCTAGCTATCTTTGCTGTGAGCACCTAAAACTGGTTACACCTATCCCTGTCTACCTATGCTGCATCCACCTACTACTCGCTACACATATCCCTGGATACCTAAGCTGCAGCCACCGACTACTGGCTACACCTATCCCTAACTACCTATGCTGCAGCCAACTACTACTCATTACACATATCCCTTGCTAACTATGCTGCATCCACCGACTACTGGCTACACCTATTACTAAATACTTATGCTGCAGCCATCTACTACTGGCTACACCTATCCCTGGCTACCTATGCTGCGAGCACCTACTACCAGCTACACCTATCCCTAGCAACCTTTGCTGTGAACACCTACAACTGGCTACAACTATCCCCGGCTAACTATGCTGCAGGCAAATACTAATGTCTGCACCTATCCCTAGCTACCTTTGCTGTTAACACCTACAACTGGCTACACCTATCCCTCGCTACCTATGCTGCAGCCCCGTACTAATGTCTGCACCTATCCCTGGCTACTTATGCTGCGAGCACCTACAACTGGCTACACCTATGCCTACCTACCTTTGCTATGAACACCTACCACTGGCTACACCTATCCCTGGCTACCTATGCTGCAGCCACGTACTAATGTCTGCACCTATGCTGCGAGCACTTACAACTTGCTACACCTATCCCTAGCTAGCTTTGCTATGATCACCTCCAAATGACTACACCTATCCCTGGCTACCTATGCTGCAGCCACGTACTACTGTCTGCTGCTATCCCTGGCTACCTATGCTGCGAGCACCCACAACTGGCTACACCTATCACTAGCTACCTTTGCTATGAACACCTACAACTGGCTACACCTATCCCTGGCTACCTATGCTGCATCCCCGTACTAATGTCTGCACCGATCCCTGGCTACCTATGCTGCAGCCAGGTACTAATGTCTGCACCTATGCTGCGAGCACTTACAACTTGCTACACCTATCCCTAGCTAGCTTTGCTATGAACACCTACAACTGGCTACAACTATCCCCGGCTAACTATGCTTGTGACGGGTGACGGACATTACGGAAAGTTGTGCGCAAAATCGCCATCGACTTTCGCATGGTTGTGCACAGTTCCTGTCAGTCTTGGGTAGATGCACAATAGATGTCAATTTCCCTCTCTCTTACTGAGTACAGTAACCTTCCCCCCACATCCTGTGTCAGGAGAGAAAGTCACACGTGGCTAGCTCCTCTGGGGAGAAGCCATTTGGCTACAGCTCATCTTTCCCCAAAAGAAAAAAAAAAAAACCTCCTCAAACTGGTTGAGATTCAAATTTCCCTCCAAAAACTCATAGCTTCACACAATGGGAACATTTACTTTATTAATAATTCAAAATAGGTTTGGCACAGCAAGACCAAAATTACATTTTCTGATACCTAGGAAACAGTTCTATCGTTCACCTAAAGTGCACGTTTCTAGCTATCGGGAATCAATAGAGAGACCACTTTATCCGGCCTGCGTAGAGCAAATTCGACAGACTAGGCATGTATAGTCTCATTTAATACAGAGTCGCATGCTGCTTATGAATATGGTCTCGAATTTGCGATGCACCCATCTGGGGCGGAATTACACAAATTATTAATAATTGGTACATTCCTTGCTCCAAGTCTGTGGGTGGCAACCTGACTGCCAGGAGGTAACCCTGCTCAAACACACCTACTTTCCAGGTAGTGACCGCCCCAAAACTCTGGTCAGTAAAAAGCGTTTGCAAGGAACTCCACCGAGTTCTCCAAATTCCATCGACTAAGGAACGTCTATGCCGGCGCTAAGGAGAGCCAGCGCCTGCAGTGTACAAAGGACTTTTAAACTGAATGCCTACTTTTAAACTGGACTATTTTCTTCATGCTTCAAATGGACTGCTCAGCTAACTAAGTAAGAACTTTCTGATTTTATTCCTTTTATTTTTAAGCTCTGTGTTTTATATGTTAATAGGTGTATATAACTGTATGTAATGCATTTGTGTTATTAAACGTTTAAAAATCGTTTAGCGGTTATGACCTGTTGCTGAACATACACAATCGTACCTATTCTCCTGAACTCGCTACCCTGTGTTTAATAGAAGTATACATTTATAACCCGTATCCGAGGACCCGGCCCAGACATAACGATCTGACCCAGATTCTTGCATACTGCTAAGGGTTAAGAGAGCGTTCTCGAAGTCCTAGTAAAATTACAGTAGCGGGCTGTGTATCTCGCTTGGTGGCAGATCTTTGAATTGTATATGTGTGGGGTGAGTCGGTTGTTCTCAGAACGCTCCCTTCGCGAGTCAGTTCATCAAATTGCGAACGCGGGTTACCCTTCGTGATGAACAAATGACCGTGTGAGAGGATTTCTGACGCTGATCGATTTACCCCATCCGCAGACCGGCCTTGCGGTCTGTGACATTTGTTTGGCAGCTTTTGGGATTTGTGTATGTTCAGAACATTAACGGCAACGTTATTTGATTAACCTGCCAGAACAGATCAAAAATCTGTGGTCGATAACCGGTGCATTACCATTTATATAGACTAAACGTGTAGCACAGAGTTCCCCCCCAATCTCTTTTGCTATCCTATCTTTTATTTGGCAAAAATGGCTGCAGCAAGATACAAGAAAATGTCAGTGGCAGACCTAGCAAACTTGTGTGAGGAAAAAGGCATTATGACGTATAGAAAAAAGAAAGCGCAATTGATCGACGACTTATTGCGACTGGATACCCAGCCGGAGCAGATGCTGGGAGAGCACACTCCTGGTTCAGACGGTGCTGTAACTGGGGCAGAGGAAAGTGAGCGGTTGGAGCAAAGCAACCCACTTCCAGACCCAGAGGAAAACGGGACCGCGTCTGAACCGGTCGCTGTAACTGCTGAGGAGCATGGTGGCCGGCAGGAGCCCGCCCATGCAAACCTGTTCTGTGTTCCTGATGCTGGAATGCAACCTGGATTACAAAGGCTGTTGGAGACAAATCCTGAGCTGTACATGCAGATTGTCAGAGAAAACGCTGACAGAGCAGAACGAGACGCTGACCGTTTAGAACGCCAGGCTGAACGGGAATCTTCAGAACGCCGGTGGCGAGCTGAGCAAGTAGCGGAAAGAGAGGAGAGAGAAGCCGCACGCAGACATGACCTTGAAATGGCCAAACTGCGAGCGCAAGGCCAAAATCCCTCGCAAAGTGCTCTGGAACCCCGGCCCACAGCAGGTCCGTTTGGGACTCCAAAGTTTAAATTCCCAGAAATGGAGAAGGGAACCGACCCGGACACTTATTTACACTCATTTGAAAAGACTTGCCGTCAGCATCATCTGCCCCAGGAGCAGTGGGCGAGATATCTGACACCCAACTTGCGGGACAAAGCGCTTGAGGCGTTTGTGGACTTACCCGCTGACAAGGACAATGACTATGAGGCGATAAAAGCTGCAATTATCGCCAAATACCAGCTGACCCCAGAGGTCTATCGCAAAAAGTTTTGCTCCCTGCAGAAAGGCCACACCGACTCTTACACCGACCTGGAGAGTCGCCTGCTGACCGTGTTCAGGCAGTGGTCGCGGGGCCTCAAAAAAGACTCTCACCAAGGTCTGGAGGACCTCATCGTGCAGGAGCAGTTGCTGAACTGCTGCACTCCAGATGTCCGGCAGTTTGTCTTGGAGCGGAAGCCGGACTCCGCCAAAACTGCAGCAGAACTTGCAGACACTTTTGTGGCCACCCGTGTGCCGGACAGCCGCAAACCTCCAGCCCAGAGCTGGAGAGGGGGGAGACCTATGCAACCCAGCTCTCCTCCCCCTGCTAACCGTGGGAATCGGGTCCCACAGCCACAGAGGCCGGATGCTGCCCCTGCTACTCATCCGCCTGATGCCACTTATGTTCCGAAGTGCTACCACTGTGGACAGCGAGGACACCTCAAGTCTGCCTGCCCCGAGGTGAGGACGCCGTCTCCAGAGCCTAGCGCAGAAGTAGCTAGCGCATCCTCTACTGCACACGCCTACCTCGTCATGGGAGCAGCAAATCCTCAACTTTCCGGAAATCATCAAGTCGTGGAAGTTAACGACCAGATCGCTGTTGGTTTCCGCGACACAGGCGCAGAGCTTACTTTGGTTCGCTCTCATCTTGTAGCCAGGGCAAATTTCCTGCCTAATGAGAGTGTCACACTTGTGGGAGTTGGTGGCGCACACGCACGCATCGCCAAAGCTCGTGTTGTTCTCGATTGGGGAAGGGGCCGCCAGTCAAAAGTTGTGGGGGTGACAGATGACATCCCAGTGCCTGTGCTGTTGGGCACCGATCTTGGCACCCTACGATCCTTTTATGAACCTGTGATCAACACCCCGGATTGCCAGTCTGGACCCACTCAGGTACTGTACAAGCTTGGGGTGGGACAGAGGGAGGCAGCAAGGGTAATGGTACCTAGCCCTTCTAGGAAAGGAGGCCAGGAAGCGGTACCTGCTTCTAATGGACAGCTGTCTAATCACGGTTTGTCTGATTCTAAACCTGTCACTGTTGTTCCAGATACCTGTGTACATGATGTGAAAAATGAACGTAACTGTGATGTTAATGTTGTACCAGATGTTGCTAATAGATTTCATGCTGAATCTCCTATTACTAAAAATGATTTATGTTTAAGTGTGATTGCCTCTAACCAAAGAGGTAACAGTCTTGTGTTGCCTGGGTCATATCCGTGCTTGGCAGTGGAAGCAGGTCAGGTGTCAGAGCAGGCAGCTGGGGGCCTAGACCTCCCCTCCTGCTATGACAGCCAGAGTGCTCCACCATTGCCTGCTGTTAACAAACAGCTGGTGGAGACAGGCCGCACCTTCCCTGTCTCACCTTTGCATGTTTTCCCCTTGCAGAAGCAACCCAGTGCAAAACTGCCCAGAGGTCCACCCTCTATCCTTCCTGGAGAAGGGGCAAGCCTCGCCACCCCGGTAAAGGCTGATTCGTTTTTTAAAATGTGCTCTAATGTCCACCTAGGTTGTGCTGACCAAAATGTTGTGCCAAGGTGTAGTCAGTTAGAGCAGGGGTATGCCACGCTGCTTCCAGATTCGCAGGCTGACACCCGAGAGTCAGGAAGTGACCCGGATGTCAGCCAACGACTCTCTCCCTTACAGGAAGCGCTACGCAAACCCAGCCAGGCCTTTAGAGGTAAGCCTGTGGGTGTGCATCGCACCGTCCGCAAAGCGGACACTGGGACACACCGGACCATGAGGCCTTATGCTTCTGGTGAGTTGTCTAAAGGGCAGTCAGATAAGAAGTCGAGAACCCGTTCAGTAGCTAAGCGGCGCGTAGAGCGGGTCATGCAGACCCACTCTGTGCGTCCGACTGGTAGGGGGGAGATGTGACGGACATTATGGAAAGTTGTGCGCAAAATCGCCATCGACTTTCGCATGGTCGTGCACAGTTCCTGTCAGTCTTGGGTAGATGCACAATAGATGTCAATTTCCCTCTCTCTTACTGAGTACAGTAACCTTCCCCCCACATCCTGTGTCAGGAGAGAAAGTCACACGTGGCTAGCTCCCCTGGGGAGAAGCCATTTGGCTACAGCTCATCTTTCCCCAAAAGAAAAAAAAAAAAAATCTCCTCAAACTGGTTGAGATTCAAATTTCCCTCCAAAAACTCATAGCTTCACACAATGGGAACATTTACTTTATTAATAATTCAAAATAGGTTTGGCACAGCAAGACCAAAATTACATTTTCTGATACCTAGGAAACAGTTCTATCGTTCACCTAAAGTGCACGTTTCTAGCTATCGGGAATCAATAGAGAGACCACTTTATCCGGCCTGCGTAGAGCAAATTCGACAGACTAGGCGTGTATAGTCTCATTTAATACAGAGTCGCATGCTGCTTATGAATATGGTCTCGAATTTGCGATGCACCCATCTGGGGCGGAATTACACAAATTATTAATAATTGGTACATTCCTTGCTCCAAGTCTGTGGGTGGCAACCTGACTGCCAGGAGGTAACCCTGCTCAAACACACCTACTTTCCAGGTAGTGACCGCCCCAAAACTCTGGTCAGTAAAAAGCGTTTGCAAGGAACTCCACCGAGTTCTCCAAATTCCATCGACTAAGGAACGTCTATGCCGGCGCTAAGGAGAGCCAGCGCCTGCAGTGTACAAAGGACTTTTAAACTGAATGCCTACTTTTAAACTGGACTATTTTCTTCATGCTTCAAATGGACTGCTCAGCTAACTAAGTAAGAACTTTCTGATTTTATTCCTTTTATTTTTAAGCTCTGTGTTTTATATGTTAATAGGTGTATATAACTGTATGTAATGCATTTGTGTTATTAAACGTTTAAAAATCGTTTAGCGGTTATGACCTGTTGCTGAACATACACAATCGTACCTATTCTCCTGAACTCGCTACCCTGTGTTTAATAGAAGTATACATTTATAACCCGTATGCGAGGACCCGGCCCAGACATAACGATCTGACCCAGATTCTTGCATACTGCTAAGGGTTAAGAGAGCGTTCTCGAAGTCCTAGTAAAATTACAGTAGCGGGCTGTGTAACTCGCTTGGTGGCAGATCTTTGAATTGTATATGTGTGGGGTGAGTCGGTTGTTCTCAGAACGCTCCCTTCGCGAGTCAGTTCATCAAATTGCGAACGCGGGTTACCCTTCGTGATGAACAAATGACCGTGTGAGAGGATTTCTGACGCTGATCGATTTACCCCATCCGCAGACCGGCCTTGCGGTCTGTGACAATGCTGCAGGCAAATACTAATGTCTGCACCTATCCCTAGCTACCTTTGCTGTGAACACCTACAACTGGCTACACCTATCCCTGGCTACCTATGCTGCAGCCCAGTACTAATGTCTGCACCTATCCCTGGCTACCTATGCTGCGAGCACCTACAACTGGCTACACCTATGCCTACCTACCTTTGCTATGAACACCTACCACTGGCTACACCTATCCCTGGCTACCTATGCTGCAGCCACGTACTAATGTCTGCACCTATGCTGCGAGCACTTACAACTTGCTACACCTATCCCTAGCTAGCTTTGCTATGATCACCTCCAAATGACTACACCTATCCCTGGCTACCTATTCTGCAGCCACGTACTACTGTCTGCTGCTATCCCTGGCTACCTATGCTGCAAGCACCCACAACTGGCTACACCTATCACTAGCTACCTTTGCTATGAACACCTACAACTGGCTACACCTATCCCTGGCTACCTATGCTGAGAGCATCTACTACCAGCTACACCTATCCCTAGCTAGCTTTGCTATGAACACCTACAACTGGCTACAACTATCCCCGGCTAACTATGCTGCAGGCAAATACTAATGTCTGCACCTATCTCTGGCTACCTAAGCTGCGAGCACCTAGTACCGGCTACACCTATCCCTAGCTACCGTTGCTGTGAACACCTACAACTGGTTACACTTATCCCTGGCAACCTATGATGCATCCACCTAATACTCCCTACACATATCCCTGGATACCTAAGCTTCAGCCACCGACTACTGGCTACACCTATCCCTAACTACCTATGCTGCAGCCACCTACTACTCGTTACAAATATCACTTGCTACCTATGCTGCATCCACCGACTACTGGCTACACCAATTCCTAACTACTTATGCTGCAGCCACCTACTACTGGCTACACCTATCCCTGGCTACCTATGCTGCAGCCATGTACTAATGTCTGCACCTATCCCTGGCTACCTATGCTGCGAGCACCTACAACTGGCTACACCTATGCCTACCTACCTTTGCTATGAACACCTACCACTGGCTACACCTATCCCTGGCTACTTATACTGCGAGCACCTAATACCAGACACACCTATCCCTAGCTACCTTTGCTGTGAACACCTACAACTGGCTACACCTATCCCTGGCTACCTATGCTGCAGCCACGTACTAATGTCTGCACCTATGCTGCGAGCACTTACAACTTGCTACACCTATCCCTATCATAGCTTTGCTATAATCCCCTCCAAATGACTACACCTATCCCTGGCTACCTATGCTGCAGCCACGTACTACTGTCTGCTGCTATCCCTGGCTACCTATGCTGCGAGCACCTACAACTGGCTACACCTATCACTAGCTACCTTTGCTTTGAACACCTACAACTGGCTACACCTATCCCTGGCTAACTATGCTGCAAGCACCTACTACCAGCTACACCTATCCCTAGCTACCGTTGCTGTGAACACCTACAACTGGATACACCTATGCCTACCTACCTTTGCTATGAACACCTACCACTGGCTACACATATCCCTGGCTAACTATGCTGCATCCACGTACTAATGTCTGCAGCTATCCCTGGCTACCTATGCTGCGAGCACCTAATACCAGCTACACCTATCCCTAGCTACCTTTGCAGTGAACACCTACAACTGGCTACACCTATCCCTGGCTACCTATGCTGCAACCACGTACTAATGTCTGCACCTATGCTGCGAGCACTTGCAACTTGCTACACCTATCACTAGCTACCTTTGCTATGAACACCTACCCCTGGCTACCTATGCTGCGAGCACCTAATACCAGCTACACCTATCCCTAGCTACCTTTGCTGTGAGCACCTAAAACTGGTTACACCTATCCCTGGCTACCTATGATGCATCCACCTAATACTCGCTACACATATCCCTGGATACCTAAGCTGCAGCCACCGACTACTGGCTACACCTATCCCTAACTACCTGTGCTGCAGCCACCTACTACTCGTTACAAATATCACTTGCTCCCTATGCTGCATCCACCGACTACTGGCTACACCTATTCCTAACTACTTATGCTGCAGCCACCTACTACTGGCTACACCTATCCCTGGCTACCTATGCTGCAGCCACGTACTACTGTCTGCACCTATCCCTGGCTACCTATGCTGCGAGCACCTACTACTGGCTACACCTGTCCCTGGCTACCTTTGCTTTGAACACCTACAACTGGCTACAACTATCCCCGGCTAACTATGCTGCAGGCAAATACTAATGTCTGCACCTATCTCTGGCTGCCTATGCTGCGAGCACCTACAACTGGCTACACCTATGCCTACCTACCTTTGCTATGAACACCTACCACTGGCTACACCTATCCCTGGCTAACTATGCTGCAGCCACGTACTAATGTCTGCAGCTATCCCTGGCTACTTATACTGCGAGCACCTAATACCAGCCACACCTATCCCCAGCTACCTTTGCTGTGAACACCTACAACTGGCTACACCTATCCCTGGCTACCTATGCTGCAGCCACGTACTAATGTCTGCAGCTATCCCTGGCTACTTATACTGCGAGCACCTAATACCAGCCACACCTATCCCCAGCTACCTTTGCTGTGAACACCTACAACTGGCTACACCTATCCCTGGCTACCTATGCTGCAGCCACGTACTAATGTCTGCACCTATCCTGCGAGCACTTACAACTTGCTACACCTATCCCTATCATAGCTTTGCTATAATCCCCTCCAAATGACTACACCTATCCCTGGCTACCTATGCTGCAGCCACGTACTACTGTCTGCTGCTATCCCTGGCTACCTATGCTGCGAGCACCTACAACTGGCTACACCTATCACTAGCTACCTTTGCTATGAACGCCTACAACTGGCTACACCTATCCCTGGCTACCTATGCTGCGAGCACCTACTACCAGCTACACCTATCCCTAGCTACCGTTGCTGTGAACACCTACAACTGGATACACCTATGCCTACCTACCTTTGCTATGAACACCTACCACTGGCTACACATATCCCTGGCTAACTATGCTGCATCCACGTACTAATGTCTGCAGCTATCCCTGGCTACCTATGCTGCGAGCACCGAATACCAGCTACACCTATCCCTAGCTACCTTTGCTGTGAACACCTACAACTGGCTACACCTATCCCTGGCTACCTATGCTGCAACCACGTACTAATGTCTGCACCTATGCTGCGAGCACTTACAACTTGCTACACCTATCACTAGCTACCTTTGCTATGAACACCTACCCCTGGCTACCTATGCTGCGAGCACCTAATACCAGCTACACCTATCCCTAGCTACCTTTGCTGTGAACACCTGCAACTGGCTACACCTATCCCTGGCTACCTATGCTGCAGCCACGTACTACTGTCTGCACCTATCCATGGCTACCTATGATGCGAGCACCTACTACTGGCTACACCTATCCCTAGCTACCTTTGCTGTGAGCACCTAAAACTGGTTACACCTATCCCTGGCTACCTATGATGCATCCACCTAATACTCGCTACACATATCCCTGGATACCTAAGCTGCAGCCACCGACTACTGGCTACACCTATCCCTAACTACCTGTGCTGCAGCCACCTACTACTCGTTACAAATATCACTTGCTCCCTATGCTGCATCCACCGACTACTGGCTACACCTATTCCTAACTACTTATGCTGCAGCCACCTACTACTGGCTACACCTATCCCTGGCTACCTATGCTGCAGCCACGTACTACTGTCTGCACCTATCCCTGGCTACCTATGCTGCGAGCACCTACTACTGGCTACACCTATCCCTGGCTACCTTTGCTGTGAACACCTACAACTGGCTACACCTATTCCTGGCTAACTATCCTGCAGCCATGTACTACTGTCTGCTGCTATCCCTGGCTACCTATGCTGCGAGAACCTACTACCATCTACACCTATCCCTAGCTACCTTTGCTGTGAACACCTACAACTGGCTACACCTATCCCTAGCTACCTATGCTGCAGCCAGGTACTAATGTCTTCACGTATGCCGCGAGTACTTACAACTTGCTACACCTATCCCTAGCTAGCTTTGGTATGAACACCTACAACTGGCTACAACTATCCCCGGCTAACAATGCTGCAGGCAAATACTAATGTCTGCACCTATCTCTGGCTACCTATGCTGCGAGCACCTAGTACCGGCTACACCTATCCCTAGCTACCTTTGCTGTGAACACCTACAACTGGCTACACCTATCCCTGGCTACCTATGCTGCAGCCACGTACTAATGTCTGTACCTATCCCTGGCTGCCTATGCTGCGAGCACCTACAACTGGCTACACCTATGCCTACCTACCTTTGCTATGAACACCTACCACTGGCTACACCTATCCCTGGCTAACTATGCTGCAGCCACGTACTAATGTCTGCAGCTATCCCTGGCTACTTATACTGCGAGCACCTAATACCAGCCACACCTATCCCCAGCTACCTTTGCTGTGAACACCTACAACTGGCTACACCTATCCCTGGCTACCTATGCTGCAGCCACGTACTAATGTCTGCACCTATGCTGCGAGCACTTACAGCTTGCTACACCTATCCCTAGCTAGCTTTGCTATGATCACCTCCAAATGACTACACCTATCCCTGGCTACCTATGCTGCAGCCACGTACTACTGTCTGCTGCTATCCCTGGCTACCTATGCTGCGAGCACCCACAACTGGCTACACCTATCACTAGCTACCTTTGCTATGAACGCCTACAACTGGCTACACCTATCCCTGACTACCTATGCTGCGAGCACCTACTACCATGTACACCTATCCCTAGCTACCTTTGCTGTGAACACCTACAACTGGCTACACCTGTCCCTGGCTACCTATGCTGCAGCCAGGTACTAATGTCTGCACCTATGCTGCGAGCACTTAACACTTGCTACACCTATCCCTTGCTAGCTTTGCTATGAACACCTACAACTGGCTACAACTATCCCCGGCTAACTATGCTGCAGGCAAATACTAATGTCTGCACCTACCTCTGGCTACCTATGCTGTGAGCACCTAGTACCGGCTACACCTATACCTAGCTACCTTTGCTGTGAACACCTACAACTGGCTACACCTATCCCTGGCTACCTATGCTGCAACAACGTACTAATGTCTGCACCTATCCCTGGCTACCTATGCTGCGAGCACCTAGAACTGGCTACACCTATGCCTCCCTACCTTTGCTATGAACACCTACCACTGGCTACACCTATCCCTGGCTAACTATGCTGCAGCCACGTACTAATGTCTGCACCTATGCTGCAAGCATTAACAACTTGCTATACCTATCCCTAGCTAGCTTTGCTATGATCACCTCCAAATGACTACACCTATCTCTGGCTACCTATGCTGTGAGCACCTAGTACCGGCTACACCTATACCTAGCTACCTTTGCTGTGAACACCTACAACTGGCTACACCTATCCCTGGCTACCTATGCTGCAGCCACGTACTA